>NC_092781.1:43329908-43569908 GCF_047496795.1 Chiloscyllium punctatum
ACATTCCCAGGAACATTGTATAACTGACATTCCCCAGCACATTCTATACACCACATTCTGTAGCTGCAACTCCCGACAATATTCTGCACTCAACTTTCTATAACTGACATTAGCCAGAACATTCCATTCCCAATATTGTACAAACAACATTTCCCGGAACATTCTGTAACCGACATTGTATGGAATATTTTATACATAACATTCTCCAGAACACTGTATAACTGACATTCCCCAGAAAATTCTATAGCAAGCATTCACTATCCGACATTTCCAGAAATATTCGATAACTGACATTCCACGGAATATTCTGTACCAAACATTCTCTACCTGATATTCCCTAGAACATTCTGTAACCAAATTTCTCCATATAATTCTATACCCCACCGTTCCCGGAACATTCTATAACTGACATTCCTGGAAACATTCCATAACTGACATTCTCCAGAATATTCAATTACTTAAATAATTTGTGAACGGCCTGATTTGAACAACGGATAAAATCCCGAAGGAATAGTACCCGTTCCAGGGAGAAGGAAACACTGTTCCGAAGTCTCCTCATGCAGTAAAAGGGGTGAAGACTTTATCCTTGAGTTTACATTTGTCCACGACACAGGATTGAGGACAATTGAGACTAAAAAACAGAAACTCCCAACATCCGTTTATCTTCAGGACAGTAACGTTTTTACCCTCCGCATTAGGAACCGTAAAGATTGACCCGAGTCTGCTCCTGAATGGGCGTAGGTCAGGACTGCTGATGCTGGAGATCAGATTCTAAATTAGAGTGGTACCAATGAAGGGCTGATGAAACGCATTTGCCCGAAACGTCGAATTTTCTGCTCCTCATATGCTGCCTGAGCTGCTGTGCTTTTCCAGCACCACTCTAGCCTCGATTCTACTGTTGTGTAAACGAGTGTGTGGCAATACATGAGAAAACATCTGTTCTTATGGATGCGTCTCTATGTTTAGGAAGAGATGGTTTCCTGTGTTTCATGACATATTTTTGTCAGTAATTCAGATCTTGCCATTTGTTTTTTGTTTGCTGCAATTATTTCAGTAAATCTCTGAGTGAGGTGACACATTTGAAAGTCTCACCGCGTCATCAATCAAACTGATAACTTTGCCTCCAGGGTGATTATAATATGTCTGTTTTTCTTTCTTACAGTAAATGTATTGACGATCTACGCCCTACTTTATAAAGATTGTGGATTATCTCCATGTGTCAAACGTTACCTGTGGGCGATGGCAGTGGCGGACCTATTCGTCATTATCCTCGACCTGATATTGAGACATATTCCCATCGTTTATGAGGAACAGTTGTATTTTCTTTTCTCCATCCCTGTGTGTAATATCCACGCCGTCCTGCTTTTTACAGCTATTGACTGTTCTGTTTGGTTCACCGTCACTTTCACCTTTGATCGGTTTGTGGCCATTTCTTGCCAGAAGCTGAAAAGCAAATATTGCAGTGAGCAAACTTCATCTGTGGTTCGAGGATCAGTGACTGTGCTGAGCTGTTTAAAGAACATTTTCTGGTATTTTATGCTCACAGCTCGGTATGTGCTGGGCAACATTCCCTGGTTTTGTCATGTAACAATCGATATTCGATTCTCCCCTGTCTGGATCACAATTGAGTTCCTCCACCACATTCTAACCCCGGGTGTCCCATTTCTCCTGATTCGGTTGCTCAATGTTTTCACCGTCAGATACATTTTACTGCCCAGCAGAGCCCGCAGGAGACTCCGGGCTCACACCAATGATGATGCACAGACTGACACGGAAATGAGAAACCGAAGGAAGTCCATCATTTTACTGTTTGTGCTCTCAGCCAATTTTATCCTGCTGTGGTCGACGTTAATGGTGTATTCTACATGGAGGCGGATGCATGAATTTGGGTTTAGGTCTGTGTCTCTAGATTTGTTTGTTCAGGAATTGGGCTTTATGTTGCAGCTCCTCAGTTGCTGCACAAATACCGCAATTTATGCCGTGATCCAGACTAAGTTCAGACAGCAGCTCAAACATATGCTGAAATATCCCCTTAACCAAATTCTTCAATCAGTGAAAATCACACATTCATCAATCCATCCGGGATTTTCTCATCTCAATTCAATGTTTCAGCAATGAAGTCGCCTGTCTTTATGATAACAACCTGATGGTAGTGCTGCTTCGGCTCACGTTATCCCACAGGTTGGTGGTAGTGGGGGTTATGACGGTGGGGTTACAGGGACATAGTTCAATGGTTCTTACAAATCAGTGTCAGATGAGAAAAGACACCTTTCCACTGACTGTATCGATGACTTCAATTTGTGAACAAAAATAATATAAAAAAGAAAAGTGGATTAGTGGTGCTGGAAGAGCACAGCAGTTTAGGCAGCATCCAACGAGCAGCAAAATCGACGTTTCGGGCAAAAGCCCTTCCTGATGAAGGGCTTTTGCCCGAAACGTCGATTTTGCTGCTGGTTGGATGCTGCCTGAACTGATGTGCTCTTCCAGCACCACTAATCCAGTATTTGGTTTTCAGCATCTGCAGTCATTGTTTTTACCTTAAAAAAGAAAAGTGCCGAGCAGAAGACTGGACAATATGGTTGTTGGAGTTGAAGAAACTGTGCTGGACAGAGAAAGACTCAGGCCCATGTCTTCAGTGCAGGGTTGGGGACCGGGGACTGAACTCAGTGGTTGCGATGCAGTTCTGTCCTTGCTTTCAATTCTGTTTCCCACAGTGAGATTTAATCTTCAGCAGAATTCGTCTCTATAACATTCCCCCATCGCTAATCAGCTACATCCGTTTCTCGATGTCTTTCTGTGTCTCCATCTCCCACTCTCAACTCCTCCCTCCTCCTTCCCTCTCTTGCACGCTCCACCATGTTTTTTCTCGTATTCTTTGTCTCCTCATTATTCTCCCTCCCTTACTGCACACTATGTCTTTCTCTCCCCTCACCCTTTCAGTCTATTTCCCCCCCTCTCTCTCTAACAAGGCATTGCATGTCACACTTCCGCTCTTCTCTCTATCCCACAACATTTCCCTCACTCTCCTGCTGCCGCTGTCGTGTTTCTTCCTTTCTTTCTCTCCCTCATCTTTCCCTCCTCCCACTAGCCACGTCTTTCTATCCTCCATCGACCCACCCAGACCAGGTCAGCTTCTCCCGCCATCTCCCGTCTGTTACAAGAGAATGACAAGCGAGAGAGCGTGTTTCAGATAGAGAAGGAGGGAGGGAATGCCATTTTGTCAGAGGGAAAGGGAGAGAAGGGAGAGAGAAAGAGTCAGATAGAGGGAGAAACCAAGGAAATGAGAGAGGTAGAAGGAAGTGTTTCAGAGACAGTGAGAGCATGACATAGACAGTCAGAGGGAGGGAGAGAGAGAGTCACAGAGAGGGAGAGAGTGAGTCAAACAGAGGGAGAGGAAGGTGGAGAGAGTCAGACGGAGGGAGAAGATCTGAGACAGAGAAGGGGTTGGGCGAGAGGGATGGGAAGGGAGGGAAAGAGGAAGACAAAGAGAGAGGGAGAGTCAGAGAGAGAGGGGGAAGTGAGATAGAGAGAGCCAAGAGTGACTGAGAGAGCCATGGCTCGGAGAGAGTAGAGGGGCGAGATAGATAGATTGCTTATGTAGGAGTCAGAGAGAAAGAGAGACGGGAAGGAGAGAGAGTGTGTTGGGATAAAGAGTGGGATTGGGTGAGAGGGAGAGGGAGGGTGAAAGAGAGAGAGGGAGAGTGAAGAAAATGAGAGAGGAGTCACAGAGAGGGAATGAGGACAGATAGACAGAATTTTGGACAGTGTAGAGGGGGCGAGAGAGAAAGGAGGATGAGAGAGAAGAGGAGAGAAAGAGACGACTAAAAAGGGAGAGAGAGTGGGAAGACTGAGGGCAGGTGTGACGGAGGGAGATAGGGAAAGGAGAGGGGCGAGAGAGAGGGAGCGGGTAGCGACCGTGAGAGAATAGAGGGAGTTGGGAGAGGCTCAGAGAGAGATGGAGGGGCGTAGAGAGAGGGAAGGGAACGAAAGACAAAGGGAGCTGGAGAGAGAGAGACAGGGGAATAGGAAAAGAGGAAGGCTGGAGACAAACGTGGCGAGAAACTGGAGTTAGGAGGAGGAGAGCGTGAGGAAAGAGTGGAACAGAGATCGTAAGGGCATATAGAGAGTGAGAAGCGAGCGCAGGGAAAGAGGAAGGGAGAGAAAGGGGAAGGGGAGAGAGACGAAGGGGAGAGGGAGACGTGTTGCGGTGGTACCGAGACAAAAGGGTAGAGAGAGTGAGGAAAGCGGAGAGTGAGAAAGAGGCGCAGACAGAGAAGGAGGGATACGGAGAGAGGGAGAAGGAGAGAGGTGGCAGGAGGACAGACATAGATGAAGGAGAGTGAGATGAAGTTTGAGAGAGAGGGAGATGGAAGGTGTGAGAGAGAGAAAAAGGTAGGTAGTGAGCCTGGGAGGGGAAAAATGAAGGTCTGGGAGCCGGTGAGAGAAAGAAGGGGAGAGGGAGGGGTACAGGGAGTGCGCATATTGAGAGCGCAAGTTAGGTAGTGACGGAAAGCCAGAGGAAGGTGAAAGAGTGTGGTCTTAAAGCGAGAGTGAGGAGAAGAGAGGGAGTGGGGAGCGAGAGTGGGGGAGAGCGGGAGAGGTTGATAGACAGGGAAGGAATACAGGGAGAGTGAGAGTGGAAATGGGGAGAAATAGAGTGGGATGGTGGGAGAAAGAGGGAAGAGGGATGGGTAAAGCTAGAGAGTTAGGGAGAGAGAGGTTAGGGAGAGACTTAGATTTCAAGTAGTGTGGAGAGAACTAGTGTGAGAGGGGAGACAGAGAGATAGGAAGTGGGAGAGGAGAAGAGAGGGTGGAGGGAGACGGCGGGGAGAGAATGCCAGAAGGGTGGGAGACAGAGAGTGGTGAATGCATGAGAGAGCGAGACAGAGATGAAGAGGGATTGGGAAAGTGCGAGAGGAAAGAGAGAGCGAAGTAGAGAGAGAGTTGGTATTGAGCGAGAGAGAGAGCAAGGGGATGGGGTGATAGAGAAAGTGGGAGGGAGAGTGACAGAGACTGAGTGGGGATGTGAGTGAGACATAGAGAGGGAGGGGTGACATTGAAGGAGGGTGGGGAGAGAGAGGTGAAGGGAGTGAGACTGATGGAAGGAAGGGAGAGAGGGAGAGATGGGGAGAGAGGGTGAGTGTGATTTTTGAGGGAAGTCGGTGAGGTGGAGATATAGTCAGGAGGAGGGGCTAGAGAGATGTGGAGTGGGAAGAGATAAATTTGGGTAGAAAGACAGATAATAGGGTGTTTATAGAGAGGGAAGTGGAGTGAGGGGCAGGGAGAGACGGAGAGAAAGGGAGATGTAGGAAGAGGAGTGAGAGACGGAGTGGATGATGGGCGGGGCAGATAGAGATGGAGTGTTTCCGAGAAAGGTGAAAGGAGGGAGGGAGGGAAGACTGAAAGCGTGTAGGAGCGAGAGTAAAGGTGGCTAGAAATCAGACAGGCAGAGAGAGTGGAGGAGACGTATTCTGAGGGGAGAGTGAGGTAGGAAGTATGGAAGAGAGAGAGGGGGGGGAAGAACAAGAGAGATAGAGAGAGAGAGATAGAGTGGAGGAAAGAGTGTGGGTTGGTAAAGAGAGTGGTGAGAAACAGGAAGAGAACCAAAGGGGGAGAGAGAGGGGAGGAATGATAGATTTAGAGAGAAAGATGTTGGGGAGAGAAAGGGGAGAGACAGACAAGGAGTGAGAGAGGGAGAGCGGCGAGAGAGTGAGAGAGGAAGGGGAGAGAGACACTGGGATTAAAGAGGAATTAGAGAGATAGCGAGGCGGAGAGAGAGAGATGGAAGAAAGGAGGGAGAGGTGGAGAGACAGAGAGAGGAATGGGGCGAGACAGAGAGAGGAATGGGGAGAGATAGACAAAGAGACAGGGAGAGACAATCGGAGCGTCAGTGAGAGAGGGAATGGAGAATAAGAGGGAAGAGAGTGAGAGAGGCTGAGATAGGAAGAGAGAGACAGAATGTGAGTGAGAGTATGGAAGGAGAGAGAGTCGGTTGCAGAGAGTGGGGAGAGAGTGAGAGAGAGAGAGAACTGCGAGGCGGAGAGAGAGGGTAAAAGGTAGTGACGAGACCGAGATAGCGAGGTGGAGAGAGGAGGCAGAGAGAAGGGGAGAGGGTGGAAGAGATGGTGAGAGAGGAGCTAAAAGAGAGAGAAAGAGGGGAGGAGAGATTGGGTAGAGACAGTCAAAGAGAGAGAGTAGAGCGGACAGAGAATGGAATGGCTAAGAAAGGGAACGAGGGGGAGGGAAAGTTAAGAAGGGGCAGAGAAAGAGGGACGGGCTGAGATAGAGTTGGGTATGAACAGTGAGATTTATCGGGGAGAAGAAAGAATTATGGGGTTGAGAGAGGAGAGTAGAAGTGTTATGTACGTGTACAGATAGTGTACCTTTAAGAGAGTTGAAAAGTGATCAAGGACGGACAAATCGCAGAGAGTCCTGAATAATATAAGAATGCACCACTTCATTGAAACAAATATCTGCAGGTGAGTTGCTATGAAACAAAAAATACATTCAAATTCGGCCAATCGGTTTAAGTAATGTCCCAAATACCAAATTCCCATCAGATTTGAATTTAGAAATTTGATAATATTGAAACCAATGAAGCATTCCGTAAAAAGTGGGTTAAAAATCCAGCAATTTTGAACAGCTAAAGAGAGAACTGATAAAATATCAACACAAGCAGATTGCTCATTGAAGAGCTCTCAGAAAGTTAACTATGTGTGGAAGGGAGTTTGCACAGGACAACATCGAAACCGACCTTACAGAGGGCAATCTACACAGGAGAGTAGAAAACGCTGACTGGTTTGATACTTGAATTTTTTTGTAAATTATTATCAAAAGCTTTTTTTTTATCAGACTAGTATTGTAGATTGGGAGGGTAAAAATATAGTCTTAGGAGAAAGGACTTGTAAATAGGTGTTGATTTTATTATTCTCTGTTGAACTTAACGAATAATGTTGTTAACTTTAATTTTAATTTTGACCTGTGGGATTGTTCATTGTTTCTTGAACTTTAACAGATTATATTATGGGTTGCATCGTTTCTGTGCTGCTGGGTAAAATTACCGGGGGAGGGGGGGTGTTTAATCCCGTTCCATAACACTAATGGTGACTATATATCCATTGCCCTTGTTTGTTTCACCAAAATGCAACACGTCACATTGATCCACTTTCGGCTCATGAGCCCAAGCGGTCAAGGTGTCTTTGTATCTTTGATAACCTTCTTCACTGCCAAAAGTCATTTGCAAACTAGTTAAACAAGCCGCCTCAATTATCATCCAAATTGTTGATGTAAATAACAATTAAAGCACCTATCCATTCTTACCCATTCCTCACAGTTTCCAGTCCGCAGAACAACCCTCCACATCACCCTGTGTCTATTACTGTCAAGCTAGTTTTCTACCAAATTGGCAAGCTCTCCTGATGTCCACGTGATCTCACTTCTCTAAGCAATCTCCAAATGCAGACCCCTGTCAAAGGTTGCACGAAACTCAATGTAGACCACGGCTACAACTCTGTTCTCAAGAATCGTTTTATTTATGTCCACAAATAAAATCTACCAACTTTGTCACACCTGATTTCCAAGGAACAAATTCATGTTAACTACACCTGATCCGTCTTTACCTCTCCAATTGCATGCAAATCTTACGTCTGATAACCCCCGGAAACAACCACGACTGATGTCAAACTTTGTGATCGATGTTTCCTAGGATCTTCTTTGCACACATTCTTTCATAAAAATCAGTATATTAGCAACACTATCCTTTTCTGGCATGTGACCTGCAGATCTTCTTTTGAATAATCTCAGCATTGACTACGCTCAATCTTTCAGGAACTTTGCTTCTGGCGATAAATCGTACAGATAACCCCACAATTTCTTACCTGACTGTGCACAACATTCTGGGATACAACTAAGCAGTTCCTGGAAATGTATTTACTTTCATGCTTGTTTTAAGATTTACAGAATCTGCTCGTCTGCACTGTGAACTGTCTTCAAGCCACGTAAATTTATTTACCTTCGCTGGTTGGACATCCTTTCTTTGTCCACTGTTAAATTTATATCTCCCATCTCCTGTAATTCTAAAGATGCACTACCTTTTTGTTTTTTTTAGGCGCACTATTTTGTCCATTGATGCACTTTTGCTCTTGATGTCTTGTAGAATTTATTTGCATTGCCCTTTTGTTAATCTGCTAAGGTCATCTCATATCTATTTCTGCCCTTCTAATTTCCCACTTATTAACTTTCTTATATTCTTGAAGAGATTCATTTGACTTTAGTTGTCTGCACCTGCTGTATCGCACGTCATTACTCTTGATTCGAGTCATGATATCTTTGTTCACACATTGCTCGCTACTCTTCCTTATTGTTCACTCTCAGCGGAACACAATGTCCTAAACAGTTGCTGTCTCACGTTGGAAAGCCTCCCATTTACCAGACATCCTTCACATGCTCATGTACTGGAATTAAGAAATGTAACTTTTCTGCGATTCCTTTCGGTTTCCAAACTGATTTTAATTCATTTTTGTATTCATTCATGGGATATGGATGCCTCTGGCTAGGTCAGCATGTATTGCCTATCACTAATATTCCATTGGGAAGTTAAGAGTCAATCACACATATCGAGTCAAATTTAAGATAGATTAGGTGTGCCAGCATTTCCCTTCCCTAAGGTTTATTCGTCAATGTTTCCAACAATTAAGAATGCATTATGTTGGTGAGTTGACGCTAAATTCTGGACTTTTACTCAATTCAAATTCCATCATCTAGCATGGAGGCTATGAACCCGATTCTAAGGGTCATCACCTGGGTCTTCACATATATAGTCTCATAATAATATCACCAGGCCATCCCTTCGAACAGACCAAATGAATTATGATCACTGGTCTCAATGTCCTCCACCATTAACACTTCAGTCAGTTGCACAGCCTTGGAGTATTGATATAAAATGTAGAGATCATTTGGAAAATGGGAAAATTACACTATCACAATTGTTTGGTTGTAATTCAGAAGAAAATATAGATGCATAATTCGAGATATCAACTCTATCTTTGGAATGATTTGGAATTTGAAGACTGCGAATGGTTCATATCTGCTTGCACGCCCTGCCATTAACTATATTGGTTTGTGCGTTTATTTCACACACTAAAAACAAGGCTTTGATCTGACATTTAATGTTGAGTTCATTTTCCAAAATTTCTCACTCAAACATTGTATGTGTGTGTATCAAGTGCAAAATTCTTAACAGGTTAATTGATATATTACGTACTGTTGAGTACCTGTTCCGATATATTAACTTCCCATAAGCACATGTTTGGCAAAGATAAATTCACGAAAAGAAATGATCTCGCACGCAATTTGAACGAGCAGAAATAGGGCCCCAAGTTTAAACTGTAACACAGCAGGGGATAATTGATTCCACATCCAGCTTCAAAATGCCAGTAACTATAATTACCTGCTCTGCCTGTACTTGACCTCAATCAATCAGTCTCCTTCTATTGTTCGAACGTTTTGTAAATAATAAGTGCCCCATGGCCTCACAAGTTGTTTACCCTCATGGCATACAGAAGACAATTTGTAACCAATGTATGAAGCATTCTTAAGGAACAAAAAGACTGAATTCTTAACGGCATACTATCGTTGAATGCTCCATTGAATAAAAATGATTACTCAATAACTAACGATAATTTTATTTGACTATCAGTGCACATTCACTCTTCCAGTTTTTCAGTACACTTTCCCCCAGCATGACACACCTCCATCTTTAGACATCAATTATATTGTCTTATCCTGCCACTTGTATTAATTTCCAATTTAATAGCTGCAATCAAAAGTTCCATTTTAAAGGATTGAGATTTTCATCCTGAAGTTTTTTTCTCCAAATACTTATGATCAGGAAATAAAAATGTCTTAGACCAATTATTAAAAACAAATAAGTTGAAATTGCGCAATACCAATAATAAACTGAAGACTTTCTTCTCTGTTGTGGAATATTTCTGTGGATAATTATTCAATTTTCTTGAAAAAACATAACCAAAGGTCTTTCTTATATCTTTAATTCTTCTTGCAAAAGAGTATAAGTGACATCCACGTCACTTACATCTAAAATCGTGTTCAATAACTTTGCGTAGACAGGGCTGAATTACACAATTTTCAGGCTGCTTTATGCCTTATTCCTATTCTTAGATCACTGAAAGTTTCTGCACATCGTCAGCAGCTTACTCGGTGGAACAAACACATTGTGAAAATTTGATGTAAACCTCCGGTAAAAAAGGTCACTCAATCCCAGGAATCATAGAACGTCATTCTTCGTCGATGACATCAGAAACTCCCGAATTGCTTTTCATTTATACATCCTGTTTGCACGTTTGTCCATGTCAAAAATTATGGCCCAGGGAATTATAGTTTTTGCTTTTCAAAATTTACTCTCAGCCATATTTATCACAAAACACCACAAATGTTAGAGATATTCCTTGCGTATGCGACTAAAAATCACGACAACTATACACCACAGAATGTGGTAATCAAGAAATAAATATATTGATTAATCTTTGAAACGTGGCCGACAATTCATAGTAAATAGCATTGCTGTAAATTGTGCAGTTCATTCTGTGTCACCAGAGCTGAAATTACCTGTATTCTTTCAGAAAAGTTGTACCTACATGTATCCTTGAGGAAATCCAACTAGCAGTAAAGTATCCGGTTTTAGCTTCTGAATGTGTTCTTCCAATCGTGGTATAGGACTTTAATCACACATTGTAATTGTATTTACTTTGCGATAATCCACATAGAATAGCTGGGAACCACTTTATGGATTTGATTTTGGAACCATTAATCTGGTGAGCTCCAGTTGCTACATAAACTTCCATATTTCTGGCTGTCAGCAAGTGTTCACTTTCTTTTTGAACCATTGCAAACTTAAGAGAGTGAAGTCTATTCGGATTCTGATTAACTAGAAAAAATCCTTTTCCTATACATAGATGTATACCGAATTCTTTATTAGATTGATACTTCCCAGCTTATTCTCACATATCTCATAATGAAATTGATATAACTGTTTGAGGTAATTTTGAACTTCCTCTGGAAGAATACTCAAATATGTTCCCCATGTATTGGCAATTTCTTTCTTCTCCAATTTAACTTGAGAAATGTTGAATTCTGTATCATCTGAACTTAATTCATCAGTCTGTGTTGTAACCAATACATCATTCTCATTTTGATTTCTTTCGCAATCAAAAAATCCTTTGAGCATAATCACATCAGCAAATCTGATAGATTTCTTTCTATATGCGCTCTTATCAAATAATTCAGCTCGCAAAACTTACTTTCATGTTGATAAGGCACAAAAACCTACCTCTCACTGGCAGCAATGCTAACAATTTATTTACGCTAGCAAAATTGTGAATTTATGATTAATTGCCTGCTTCCTGTTCCATCGCATATTTTGTTAATTTCTAATACTGTTCAGCTAACTCAACCGCTCTATTTAGTCTTCAGCAAACATTTGACAAAATGCCGAAATATGTGATTTCTGAAACTTGCCTTATCAATTGCTTCTGAATTAATTCCAGTGGTCCTTCCCACTCAATGTCCAAAGTACAAGTCAACTGGACTGAATCGAGTGGTTTCAATCATTGCATGCCCAGTTGTAACGTCTACAAATAATTTCTGATATCCCAATCCAAACGCCAGGAACTTGATTTATTCCAAAAATATTCATAACTTCGTTGAATAACTTTGATGTAAAATTTGATCCTTGATGCACCTGTATTTCTGTGAGTAGTCTGTATCGAGTTAAGCAAAAACTAATCGTGAGTAACACTTCTGCATTACTTTTAGACATGATACTGTGTAATGAAATGGTCACTGGAAATGTAGGAGACACAATCATTATTCCTATTAAATGTCGATGCCACTTTCTGCAGTCTGGTTCAGTCCAATGTATTAATTAAGCCTTTTTCCAAAAACGTTTCGGAAATGCAACAAGATATTAAATATGCCGATTGTAACACTGCCGAAAAGTTTCTGATTACCTCACACATATGGCGTGCCCAGCAATAATCACGGACATCCTGACACAGTCCAAGACAATAAAAAAGCATTTGTTTTTGAACTTGTATTTCTTTTACTCCCAAATGACCTGCTTCTAGTGATTCATGTGTTACTCGCAAAACCTTCGTTCTGCCACGCATCCTTAATGCTACTTGATGGACTTCTACCGATTTCTCAGCCTCCTGGTGGTCTCAATGCATGATCTCCACTTTCTCACCAAGGCTTCGTTTTCATGGCAGTGGAATTTTAGTATCCGTGCACAGTCATATTACGGTTCTGCGTTTGTATCGAACTGCTTTAGACTTTCCATTGTCCATTAAAAACCTGATGATTCTGAACAAAAATATCAACTTTGTTCCCCAAATGTTTTTCTTTTGTCTTAAGCATTTGATCAGTTACAGTCTCTAATATCTGAACATGAAATTCTTTACATTACCTGTCTGATTTCTCCTCCTGTTCTTCATTTTGCTTTTAGACCTTGTTATCCCACAGTGAGGAAAACTCTCAGCATATAAACAGTGACCATAGATCCATAAGACTTTGCCTCGTCTTGGCAAGGTCAGGAGTGACAAAGGGGTGAGGGTGCTTATTTGGGAAAGGGCCAATTTATCGAAATTAGACATGAACTGGAGAATGGGCGAAAGTGAGGACCGCAGATGCTTGAGATTAGAGTCAAGATTAGAGTGGTGTTGGGAAAACGCAGCAGGCCAGGCAGTATCTGAGGAGCAGAAAAATCGACGTTTCGGGCACGAGTCCTTCATGAGGAACTGTATAATGTGCATTTTGAGCAATTAATTGACAGCACATCGACGGCTGCGACGGGGAGGGGTTTAAGGACCAGTTCATAAAAGTGCAAGATGTGCATGTCCCTGCAAAGCATTAGGATAGGAAAAGGAGCTTTCGAATACCTTTGATGATAAGTGAAATTGTACGTTTAGTCAAAAGTTGGAAATATAACGAAATATAGGGCTAGGCAGTGACAAACTGACGGAGCCCTCGAAGAGAAGGAAAAATGAGAAAGGAACTTATATTCGGATTTACGAATGCTAAAATGGGCCATGAAATGTCTTTAACAAACAGAGTTAAGGAGAATCCAGAAAATTCTTAGGCCTACAATAAAAGTAAGAAGGTAAAAATAAAAGAGGAGGCCCAGACAAGAGCAAAGGAGGGAAGTTATGCACGGAGCCAAGGATTGAGGGAGAAATATTTCATCATCTTTATATCAGTATTCACCAACGAGAAGGATATGACTCATGTTGACATCAGTGAAGAGTTTGGGAAATCTCACAAATCGGCAATATTTTCAAGAAGAAAGTGATGACTCTCCGAAATTCAATCAATATAGACAACTGCCCAAGTCTAGATGGGGGTTATCGCAGATTACTGCGATAGGCAAGGAAAGAAATAACTGGGGCATTAGCTGATAACTTTCTTGCCTCTTTGGCAACAGGTGAGTTTGCAGAGAACTGGCGATTAGCTCGTGTTGTTTGCTTAACAAAAGAATTATTCATAATTGATTAAATTCTTGGGCCGTGAGCCTGAGGTAAGTATTGTGGAAGCTTTTGGAGAAAATACAGAGGAATAAAGATGTGTGTACATTTGGTAGAAAATGGAATGGTTACTCACAGGCAGTTTGGGGAAGGGCATACCTCACCAACCTACGAGAGTTTTTTAGAAGAGGCGACAAGGATAATATATGAGGTAAGGGCTGTGGATATAGTTTATATGGAATCTTGTAAGGCATTTGATAACCTCGCACAGCTGATTGGTAGGAAAACTAATACCACATGATATTTTGAATGGGCAATCTAGACACATGTTAAACTGTTTTGGTGACAAAAGACAGAGATTATGAGTGAAAGGGGATTTATCAGGGTGGACACAGAGAACTGGTGGTCTTCTGCACGGGTCAGTTTTAGTTTCCAAGCTGTTTGTGGTATGTATGAATGATCTGGAGGAAACTGTGGCTGGTCTGGTCAATACGTTCGTAGACGATAAGATATTCATTGGAGTTGCTGATAGAGCCAACTGTTAAGAAAGAATAAATATGATAAAGATAGATTAGCGAATTGGGTATAGAAATTGCAGAGGCATTTTATTCCAGGCAAGTGCGAGATGATGCATAATGGAATATCAAACTGCTGTTATTTGTATTGTAAGTGGCAGGACCTTGAGAAACATTAACATATGAATGGATCTCGTCGTTTGGGTCCACCGTTCTCTAAAAGTGACAACGCATGTGGCCAGCGTAATTAAGAAGGTATATGGCACATTTGCCTTGATCGGCTGGGACATGGAGGACATGTTAAACCGTGTTGCAGCTCCAAAAAACGTTATTAGGCCACATTACGAGTACTGCGTGCATTTTTGTCAACACCACCAGAATGACATTGGAGATTTAGAGAGATTGAACAAAAGGTTCAATAGGATGTTGACTGGTCTTGAAGGCATTGCCTAAGAAGAAAGGTTTAAAAGTTTAGAATTCTTTTAACTAAAAAGATGGGTGCTGAGAGTAGACCTGATCGAGGTCGACAAAATATGAACTGCATATAGAGAATGGCTAATAAACGGCATTTTGGTTCAAGATGAGAGAAGGAAATTTTAACGGAGATGTGCCAAGGCATTTTTCACACAGAGTGCTTGGAGCCTGGAACTCACTTCCAGAAGAGGTGGTGGAAGCAGGAACATCAGTGATATTTCAAAGGCATTTGGATTTTTCTGTGAAGAGGGAGGTGATAGAGAATTTGGAAAGGATAAGAGGAGGCGGTGTGTTATTTTTAGTTTCGTTCGGGCATGATGATTGGCACAGGTTGAATGGTCGATGGGCCTGATCCTGTGCTGCCCTGGTCTTTAGCACTTCGATCTTTTGTTCCTGTCGTACCACCTTTGTCTTCTTTTGTGTGACTTTTAAATTACAGCACCCGTCACTTCCAAATCTCATCTCGCCAAGTATCAACTGCATATCCAGAACCAGAAATTTCTCACATACTCGTATCACCACTTCAACTCATTTCACTGGACTCTCAATCTCCTCAATGCTCTTCTCAACAGGAATTCCACATATTATTATCTTTCCTTGGAATACGCTTTGAACTTACCTCTCTCCTCATCTCTAACAATCAACAAATGACTGCTCCTGTTTGGCGAAAATCATAATTTCCTTTCTAACACCATTTATCATTCGTAAGTAAAAATTACCCACACAAATAAATCCTTGTTAGAGGTTTCACACATTCTTCTTGAACATCCTCTGGCCAAGTTATGATTTTATTTTTGCTTATCGGTGTGACCATGCTTTCCTTTCCCACATTCAATAAAATTCACTGGCTTCTCCTTTTTTTTCCACATCCACCTTACCACTGTGTTGTCTAAAATACCAACATCATTTTTTCATGTGATTTACTTCCTTACCGTGGAAACATCTTATCATTTTTAGTCGTCTTTTTTCCCTCGCGGGTTTCCTTATTTCCCCTATAGTAAATTGTCTTATTTAAAATGGGATCTCATTTTCCTTTGCCACGTGAAGATTTCTCCTTTCCGTAATTTCTATCCCTCACAGATTGAAATCAATGTCAGAAGTCAAGCCTTGCTTTATGAATGAACTTACAGTCACCTGATATTTGTGCAGCTAAGCTTACAATCTAATCTCTCAAATCTTCCATATGAACTCTCATTCCTTCAGAAAGTGAATTTTTGAACTCCTGTAAAACCATTGTTTCTCAGAACGCGTCAGACCTTTGATCTATTTTAAACGCCATTATCGATCCAAATGGTTTATTTGACTCCTTGCTTTAGCTCATATGCACTTAAGATCATACTTCATCCCTCATTGTTCTTCCCAGATTTCTCCTGTAATAGTGATTCAAACATTGCTTGGTCTTCGTGAAAGTTATCTTAAATTAACAATGACCATGTGGTCATGGGCCAATTCATCTGCTCAACTACATTGTCAAATGAAATGAATAAGTCTCCCACAACCTGTTCCTAATTTTAGACAATTATTAGACATATCTAAACCCATCGCCGCCTGACATATGGAGATGACAGAATTGCGCTTGATCAGTGTTTCCATCACTACCTTTACCTTTATACCCTACTTTTACCATATTCAGTTGTATGAATTGTTTTCAGTTACAAACTGCGAAGTACAAAATGCTTTCTTTCCACTTTACTTCTGTTTGGGCTGCCCATTCTATTTCTCTCATTTTCTTTGTTTTCAAGCTTTTTTATATCCCCTTTTACTTTCTCTTTGTGATGCGGGGCGTGTAGTTTCATTTACGTTTACCCTTACCATTGTCTCCACTTCACGCTCTTGCATTTGCAATTGAATAGTAGTCATCTTCAATGATTCAGATAGTAATACTAAAGGCCCAGCCATTTCTGCAGTTATTTCTACATTCCTGGCAGAGATTGGCAACTCCACCTACAATTCTGAAACCTTTGCGCGCCCCCATCGTGTAAACTACCCAAAGTGACTTTTTCCACTCCCAGGTTCTGCACGGCTGAAGGAGTCATTATTGAAAAGGACAGATATTGTTGAAGCGACTGAATGCAAATCTGGAAGTTTAAACAAACAAAAAAAAAGTTTGCAGATGACACAAAAATTCGAGGTGGAGTGGACATTGAAGTCGGTAAAATCAGATTACAACAGGATGTTGAACAAATGTGCCAATGGGCTGAGTAGTGGCAGATGGAGTTAACTTTACATAAATGCGAGGTAATGCATTTTGGGAACGCAAATCTTAGCAGCACTTATACAGTTAGTGGTAAGGTCCTAGGGAGTTTTGCTGAACAAGGAGACCTTGGAATGCAGGTTCATAGCTCCTTAAAAGATTAGTCGCAGTTAGATAGGATGGTGAAAAAGGCGTATGGTATGGTTGCCTTTATTGGTGTGAGTTTTGAGTACAGGATTTTGGAAATCATGTTCCGGCTGTACAGTTAGGCCGCTGTTGGAATAGTGCGAGCAATTCTGTTCGCCTTCTTATCGGAAAGATGTTGTGAAATTTGAAAAAGTTCAGAAAACATTTACAAGGATCTTTCAAGGGTTGGAGGATTTGAGGTTTAGGGAGAGGCTGAATAGGCTGGGGCAGTTTTCACTGGAGCGTCGGAGGCTCAGGGGTGACCTCATAAATGTTTACAAAATTATGAGGGGCATCCATCGGGTAAATCGGCAAAGTCATTTCCCTGGTGTCGGGAGTTCAGAACTAGTGTGTTTTGGTTTAGGGTTTTAGGGGAAAGATATAAAATAAACCTATGCGTGATCTTTTTCATACAAAGGGTGGTACGTGCATTGAATGAGCTGCCAGATGAAGTAGTGCAGGTTGGTACAATTGCAACATTTAAGAGGCATTTGGATGGATATATGAATAGGAAGTGTTTGGAGGGATATGTGCCTTTTGCTGGCAGGTGAGACGAGATTGGGTTGGGATATATGGTCCGCATGAATGGTCTGTTTCCACGCTGTACATCTCTATGAATCTGTGACTCTGTCAGTTACTGTCCAATGCATTTGTGTCCAATAATCCTAAACCCAACCTTGGAATTAGACTTTCTGAAGACGCCAGGGCCCAAGTTTATTTCTGAATCAAACCAAATCCCCTCAAGATACCAGCAGGACGTAGGCGAGACATTATATTTTACGGTTTCATATTTTAAAGTTAATTTGAATGCATAGCATTCCACACAAAATTCGATTGGTCAAACCTTTCGAAGTTATGCCAAGAAAAACACACGTTTATTATCTGAACTGTTACCAAATAGCTCTTCCAATAAAATCTCATGCATATACAGTTGGCAAAGGCTAATTCTGTAAAACTCATTGCTTCACACGCCATTCCTGCAGCAGAATAGATCTAAACCTCTTCAGTGTAAATTAGTGAGGCTTACGAGCTTCCACATCAATTTTGAAAGCCCTTGCATCTGCAGAAATCAAAAGCCAGTCGTCCTCGTTCTTTAGGAGCTTGAGCCCACCCATTCAAGTTGCTCTATTGTTCCAACCTGCGAAATAAAAATGTGTCAACTCATTAAAACTGGTGAAGAGCTCAGCCTGAAAGGTTGACTCTCCTCCTCCTCCGAAAATGCTGTGCATTTCCAGGGCCAAATTTTTCAACTCCAAAGTAATTAGCCGATTTGCTTAAACCAGATTGCTTTTCACCTCTAGTCCAGCCATATTTTATAATAAAATGACAAAATACTCGCCTTAAATACATATTATTTGCCATCGTCAAAATGTCTCTGTCCCAATACTGATCCCTCCTGAAGCCCACTAAACTGTTTTTAACAGCACATTATTATAACTACATATGTCCGATCTCCTACCAATTTTGCATCCATTTTAATGCATTGTTTCCAATTTCATGAACATTACTTTTGCACCTTTTTTATGACACGTAATGGAAGTCTTTCTGAAAGTCCAAATAAGCCACATCACCTATTAAGTTCTTGAAATATGTTTGTACATTGGTAAAGCATGGGTGGTCATTGAGAGTTGTACAAGCACTGAAATGGACCACGTAGTTCAAATCCATCACTTAGACCACGCATCCCAGTGTAAAGTCTTCCTACTTACCTGCGTTTATCTATTTACACACTTCTGATTCATGACCCTGTCAAAATATGAAATGTTGTTTTTATGCCTTTTTTTCCCACTTGCTCTGGCAGTTAATCATAAATATACTAATCTCTGTATGAAAATGTTTTCCCTCTTGCACTTTCAACTTTTTGCCCGTTCACCTGAAACTGATGTATTCTATTGTTTTAATTACCTACCCCAAGGAAAAGGCCATTGATATTAGCGTTATCTGTGCCCTTCATTATTTTATAAATCTCAGTAATGTCACCCAATCAATCTCCTCCGTTCCATGGTAAAAAAAAAGTTCCTCCTCTGTCCAATCTTTTTACTCTGTAACTTGGCTGATTGTGTCAGATTCTACTGATGTTTTCGAACGAATGTGCAAACGAACAGTAGTTGACGATGGTCTCTAACATCTTCACGACCACCAAAGTCAGATTCACCGGACTAAACTTCCCGTTTTCTTACTGCTATGTTTTTAGTAATAGGGTCACATGACCCAACTGACCATTTGAGAAAAAGTTTCGGTGTCTAAAGAATTATGGAGAAACACCATGAAGGCTTCTATTATTTCCAATGGCAGGTCATTATCGACTCTTTGATAAAGATTATCAGTACTGGGAATTTATCAGCCTTCAATCCTATCAATTGTGCGACACGATTTCTCTATTGGCAATGCCCTTCTTCAGCTTTTTCCATTTCACAAGACCCAAGACTCATGATCCTCATCTATCTTCAGTGCAAAGTGCCAAGTTGACGATCGAACTCCTCCTCATCTGCCTGTATCGAGAATCGCAGTGTTCAGCTCATTTGATTTATTCCAAGCGAAATCAAGAAAAGTTTGAAGATCGAGACAACATTCTGTCAAACTGCACTAAAGCTCCAAAACTTGCTGCTCCCCTCGCCAAGCTGTTGAGTACAATTACAACGCAGATATCTAACAGTATGAAAAAAAACGTGTATTTTCTACATGGAAAAGGTAAAACAAGTATAACCTGGCTACATATCACTGCGGGCAGAAAGTGACGACTGCAGATGCTGGAGATCAGAGCTGAAAATTTGTTGCTGGAAAAGCACAGCAGGACAGGCAGCATCCAAGGAGCAGGACAATCGATGTTTCGGGCATAAGCCTGAAGAAGGACTTATGCCCGAAACATCGATTCTCCTGTTCCTTGGATGATGCCTGACCTGCTGCGCTTTTCCAGCAACACATTTTCCATACATATTACTGCACCAGCTCTCCGTCGATAATCAGAATAATCTTTAACAGTCTGATTAAGCAGCACCTGCTCAGAAATAATCTGCTCGCTGGATTCTATTTGGGTTCATTCAGAGACACTCTTGTCTTGAACACATTTCATTCTTTGTTCGAAAATGGACACAGGAGCTAATTCGAGATGTGTGGTGAATGTGGCGCCACTAGACATTGTGGCTGCATTGCAAAGAGTGTGGCAACAAGTCGCCTGAACATCAGTGGTATAAATGGTAATCAGAGGGAAAAAAAATCTCTGCTTGTTGGATTTATAGCTGGCACGGAGGAAGACTGTAGTGTTCATTAAAAGTTACTCATCTGAGTTGCAAGGCCTTTTTAACCAAATGTTCCTCGGATAGTGCAGTTCAATTATCAATTACATTCGATTTATAATTGGGGATGTTTGTCGATTATTCTACAATAGCCATCACCATTCATGATTCCTCAGATTCTGTCGGCAATTGGTGGTCAATGCGAAGTGAACAGGAGAATATACAGGCTTGCGCTTCCAAATGGCAAGTTAAACGACGGAAAATGATAAGAGCAAATGGAACCACTGGCCCTTGCATTTATTGACGCTATAATAAGTGAATTTCCTACTGTTCCCAACTGGGTATTGTTATCGACTCGCAACTCAACGGCCTCGCTGTATAAATAAAATGGGGACAAGTGACGGCCAGATGTATGGATACTGCAGCGATTAATTCAGTTCCTAACTCAACAAAGCCTGTTTAATATTTAAAACGATAAAGTCAGGAATATTATGGAATGTATTTCACTCCAAAAATACTCAAGGTCCATAGGACCCTACTGAGCAAATTAGTATGTTGGGTTGGGTCAATGACATTTGCAACATTGTATAGTAGGTGCAAGATGCATTGAAAACAGACATGAAATATCTTTTGGCAGGATCTTCTAACCTCACGAACGCTTTCTCTTCAAAATAAAAGAAGGAGCAGGCACATAGTGAGGCAATCATTTGCAAGTTCTCCTCTAAACCAATTACCATTCTGACATGGAAAATTTTGTCCCTCATTCACTGGGTGGAAATCCTGGAACTCCATCCCTGTGACTGACCCTGCAGCATCTGGACTGTAAAAGTTTAAGACGAAAGCATAAAACAACGTTCGGGATGGGTAGCACATGTTGGTCAGCCAGCGTCATCCATGCCACATAATCAAATAAAGGAAAATTATCTTTGTTTTATTTTGTGACGGCGGAAGCCTTCCTGTGTGATTTAAATTTGTCAAACCTTTTTGAACAACATTAGGTATTCATGTGTCTTACTGAAAGAGAGCTACATCAGTTTGCAGCTGTTTGCTTGTCTTTTCAAGACATCACAAATCCTTTCAGTTCGTTCCTATGTTCAAGAAAAAAACTTACTTACCTACTCTCCATTCTTCCTCTTAAGTAATCCTTTCGGTCCTCCATTACGAACTGATAAATTGCTCCCAGTTCAGTGGTTTTTTTCTTTGCTTGCATCTCTGCATGCCATTATTTTGAACTGGAAAAAAAGCCTCAAACTTTCATCCCATTCATGTTTTCATCAATTTTCTCTTTTGTTCAAATGCCAGACAGGAATAAACAAACTTTTCGGTTCACCCATTTGCTCTTTGAATGTTTACCACTGCTTATTTAATAGCATACCTTCAGTAACATTTTCCAATCCATCATAACTAATTGAAGGCTCACATCATCTTGCCACTTGAATTTCATGTTCTGAACCAAAGTCTGAAATTCAAATCCCTCTCTTTTGACATTGATTAAAGTTCTCTCATATTCCACTGCTGATAAGCAAAAGGTCTCTCACAATATTATTTATTCAATTTTCATTTCCTCATAATCTGACGTGGCTGGACTGCTCCTTGTTTGTTTCTTCAACACAACGGTGCGGAAATTTTTCTCTGTACGCTGCATAAAATCATGTTGTATCGTATTGAAACTAATTAGGTGATCGAACAGAGTTATAGATATTCCTTTACTGCCTAAATAACTGCCACCTCGTTTAATAACATTGCTAACATCAACACTGCAGTTTTTCTGACCCACATGCCGTCTGCAGTAATATTTCTCTGACTAAGCTTGGTAGACATCAATTCTGCTCACAAAAACTCTACACTGACCTGCTATCCTGTTTCAGTACTCATTTTATTTGCTGTTTAAAATGGAATGAAATTTCAACATCTTTTCTCTTCAGTCGGCTCTTCCTAAATACCAGATTTCAGGACACATTCCTGGTCATCCTGCTGCCATGCTCACTTTATCCCATCCAAGTGAGAACTTTTAGATTCGTTTGTGTGGTGACGTTTCCCCTTTAGTTGAATTGATCCTTCCATTTATGCAGAGTTTTCAGGCTTGCATTGTTTTTTCAAAATTCATTCGCAGTTTGCTGCTTTCTAAGACTTTATATCTCTTTCATTCTGACATTTGACGTCTATGCTTATCGCTTTCCTTATTTCACATTTGGATTTTCTCATTTTGTCCTTGATTCTTCTTCCATGATGCTTTGTGTATTTTTGTACACGATTCTGTCGATTTTGTTCACGTACGTTTTAACCACTGGTGCAGTAATCTACTGTGGGTTTCAGTCTCTCTCTTCCCCAGGTGCACTCGATCCATGTTGTATTTGCTCTATTTTCTGCAAGTTATTTCCGAATACTCGAGGCATCTTAAACTCTAGCTCAAACCGTATCGTTAGGCATGTCATCATGCCATCCGCCCTACGACTTATATTCTGACCCTCATATGGAATGAGGAGAGATACTGAAAGCTGAAAATTTTTGGGGCTATTTTTCAACTTGCTTTCTATCTTCCTGCATTATGGTTTAGGTCTGTGATTTTTGCATTAACATGCAACGTGAAATCTGACTGATTTCCCTTCACTTTCAAGATTCCCTGTTGCCGCTCTGGGCACAACGTTTTTCTTGCATTGTCTACCTGGTTCTCCTAGGTTGACTAATGTTTCACATTTCCTTTCTGCCTGTGGAGTCTTAATCTGCGCTATGGACACCTTGCTTTCTCTGAACTTCATTGATAATCCATAATATCCCTAGTCACCGCTTCAGAAAAGAGGGGGGTTCGACCTCATGATTGCAGAGAATATACGCAGAGAAAATATCATGAATCAAAACAAATAGCGCAGGACTTTTCTGACTCTCGAATATTTCTGGATCATGATCAGTCATCAAATACAAACAAGGTGATAGTGTTCACAAAATAAATAAGAAAAGGAAGAAGAGTATGCAAAGCGTTCCTGAAACCGACAAGTTGTTAATTGTGGCTGATTGTAAGTTTTAGAGGCAATAATTTTCCCTTCATCAATACATTGATCAAGGATTTAAGGATTCGTTGATAAAATATGAAAATGTCAGCCAACATAACAGGAATTGATCCAAATGGGCAACATCTGTGTTCTACCCAATCAATGCATCCCAAGTCCGAAATTGTATGATGAAATCTCTACTAAGAATGCATTTATTTGTTCAGGACCTGTTGCCATTGGTGAGTGGCAACTCTGGCCCAAAGTATATTGAAGTCTCAGGTATGGTAATGCCGTTTAATGTCATGAGGAAATTGGATCAATCTCACTGAATAAATAGGGTAACAGCTTGGCGCTTCTGTGTGAGGAATTTCCGTTACCACTTATTAACAGAAACCTGATTGCAGACCTTTTCTTTTCCTTCATGGTCACAAACCACTTCAACAGCCTTGAGGTCATTTTACTCCCGTTGAGAGAGGAAGTAGATACAGGAATTTTGACTTACTGCGCAGTAACAAGCTCGGAAAGCTACAGGTGGAAACAACAGAGCTGTCACGGAGTAAAGACAAGTCAGTTGACGTTGAATTATCAGAAAAGTCGTTCATATGTTTGGCAAAATAAACAGAACAAATGGAGGTTAAAGTCATCAATTTTAGTTCAGAAAGGTCAACTGATCTACAACAAAAAATTAAAATGCTGAAGGTGTTACATTTATAATCATTCACAGAAAATAATTTCAGTAAATTACAGAATGTTACTTTTCTAATAATTAAGACTTAATTTGGCAAAGGACAACAACACGGAAGCAGACAGTAGTCGGAAACTCATGATTCACGCACCTTACTTCGAGCAATTTGGTATCTGAAGCCCGAGCCTGCCTGACTGGGAACCGTCCTGAACAGTTGGTTTAAAATTACATTTAACCTTTTCTTAGTAACAATTGAGAAAATGCTCATTGTCATAATCCGACATACGCACATTGCCTTCTGATCAAAAGATAAACCCGTTGTCACGCCCCTTTGCAATTTAGAAAGGTGGGGAAGAATGTCATTAAAACAAATCATATTCGTCAAAGTTTCTCAAGGCAAATGTTAAGATGATTCTTCCGGTCGTGGAAGCATCTAGACGCAAATCGCAGGCAAACAAATTGAAGTTGGAATAATTTAAGACAGTAACAAGGAGGAATGTGTGGCCTTAGAGGTATGCTTACGTTTGAAAGTCTATGCTACGCAGTATTCGGGTGTCGTGTCTTTACGTTTATGTAAGACTAATGTATATAAGTTGTTGACCAACAGAAAAGTAAAGGATCACAAGGAAATTGGTGAAATATAGGCAGAGGAATGTCAGACAGCCAAGATCCTATTGAAGGGGGCACTCTGTGGAATATGAATGGCCGACTACTTTTTTTATTTCTTATGATACATTTGGCTTATGGAAACGAACACGAAGAGAAGTCAGTGTAGACATGAAAAGCTAGATGCTCTCCTTCTTTCCTGTGAAAACACATTAAAGGACCCCTGCTGTAAATCAGGCAATGAACTAGTGATGGACCGCAAATTGACAGACAGCCTGAGAATAATTCAAGCACTTAGAGAAATGAAGATAATGAAACTAAGACAAGCCCAGAGTGAAGACAGAGGCTGGACATTGTACTTTTCTCGAGGTTATTACAGCTAACGACATGTTGGTAAGGCCACAGCTGGATTATTACATGCCGATGTGGATACACCTTATGAAATGGAGGTGTTTTTACTGGAATTGGCACAGATGAATTTTACCAGGATGTTGTCTCGGTTGGAGAGATTCAGTTATGAAGAAAGACTTGCATGTTGTGCTGAAATCCACATTATGAGAGGCGTGTTATCTTAATGGAGTTGGTACACAGGAGATTTACCAGGATGTTGCCAGGGCTGCAAAGTTTCGGTTATATAGGATACTTGACGGATTGTGGTCGTTTTCCTCAAGGCAGTGGAAATTCAAACTCGAACATGAAAGAGATGTGTAAAATGCTGAGGGTTTAGTCATATAGATCAGAAGAAAGATTTCTTCTTGATCCACGGATCCGTGATATGGGGCATAAATCTCAAGTCGGGCCACAGGCCAAAGAGGATATTTGAGGAAAAGCCTTCTCATGATGTTGGTTGTGGGAATTTACAGATTACAGCACAATTGTTGCGTTGTTATCTGATAAAGACTTCATACGGTGAAGTTCATTCTTATTGTGTTATACACTTCTGTGACTGAATGGCTGTGACCTGCGTCTTCTGTGTTTCATGAATGTGAAATGGTGTGATTGAATGTTCTTTCGGCAGGTTGACTGAAATCTGTTATCGAGTGATGCGACGCAAAGAATGCTTTCACTTTTCGTAACGGCTGATGTTATTATGAAGAATTCATTGCAATACGGTCCAGGGTGAACCCTCAACTCATTGAAGAACTCATTGCAATACAGTCCTCCCTGAGACCTCAGCTCTTTTTGCATATTCCCATAAAGATTTGGAGTATGGGGGCAGGAAGGGGAGAGGAGACATGTCCCCTCCCCAGTTCCATTGGCAGCCAGTAAGACTCTGTTCCTGTGGGCACAAACAGAAAGAGATTGACACTCCCATTGGATGTCACAAGACTGAGTAACACTGATCCACAAATACAGACAGCCATACACACAAACAGAGAATGAGAAAGAGAGAGGGAGTGAGGAGGTAGAGAAAGGAGACAGATCATGAGAAATGATAGAATGGACAGCAGAAAAACAGAGGAAGTGCGAAGGAGAGAGAGAGAGAGAGAGAGAGAAGTACCAGGCTCAGTGAGGTTATGAAGGGGGTTTCAGTAAAGGGGTGAGTGAGAAATGGAAGGCAACAATTTAGAGGCAAATCAATGAAGGCAAAATGAAAACAAGCAGATATGTCATTCAACTCAAATCTCTTCAGGTTTTTACACGCAAAAGAAAGGCGTTCCATCCCTCATCCACCCCTCGAACAGGTTTCATTGCAATATATGATCGTGCAGACCGTTCATCTCTCGAAGATCGTTTCTCATTCATATAAATTATTTGTACGAAAAACAAAACCAAAAGGCATGATTATTAGGTTGGCGGATGACACACAAATTGCCTGCATGTTGGACAGTGAAGAAGCTTAACTCAGATTTTAAAATATCGTGACCAAATGGTTTATTGAGCTGAGGTGTCGCAGATGGAGTTTAATTTGGCCAATTGCGTTTTATAAAACAAACACGGGTAGGGCATATATAATTAATGGTAGTGTCTTGAGTATTGTTAGATATCAACGAGACCGAAGATTCAGGTCCCTAATGAGATTAGATTATTTTACATTACTTACAGGGTGGAAACAGGCTTTTCGGCCCAACGGGTCCACACCGAAACACCGAAGAGCAACCCACCCAGACCCATTCCCCCACATTAACAAATTGAATTCTTTTAGCTTAAGTCACAGATACAAGCTGTATTCATTTTTCAGTTCTTTGATTACAGAATTTGGGACATCATGATGACGTTGTGCTGGTTGTAATGAGGGGTTTTCTGGATGACTGTGTGGAGATCTGGTCGCACTGCTGTAGGAAAGATATTAGTAAATTGGAAATGATTCAGAAAAGATTCACCATGATGTGGCTGGGACGTTAGGCTTATTTATAAAATTTTAGATGAATTGCTTTGGACTTATTTCACTGTGCCATGAGAGGTTGATGGATGACCTCATAGAGATAAATGAAATTGGGATGGGCATGGATTCAGTGAATAGCAGTGGTTTGGTTTTCTTCGTTTCGGGAAATTCAGAATTAGGTGTCATATCTTAAAGGTGTGAGGAGTACATTTTATAAAGGGCATGGGGGAAACGTTGTTATGTAGAGAGTGATTTGCATGTAGAATGAATTGTGAGCGAATTGGTGTATGTAAGTGGTGTTGCAGCATTTCAAATTATTTGGATATTTACATGAACAGGATTTTTTGGAGGGAACGAAAACAAAATTGCAGTAAAAACTCAACAGTTCTGACAGTATCTGCAGAGACAAATTAGAATGAAAGTTTCGTGCCAAGTGACCCTTCCTGCGAGAGTGAGACAAACAGAAAAAGACAGATGAGCATGGGAAATAAAGTGAAAGAAGACTTTTTAAAATGAGATAGTAAAGATCAAAACGTATCAAGGGCAGTTTCTACAAGATGGATCAGCAAGTGAGGAAGAAAAGCAAAGAGATTGTGAAATGAGGAGCGACAGACAGCACACACTTACCCAGAGAGACAGGCAGACAGACAGAGATAGAGACACACAGAGACAGACGGAGGGAGACAGTCATACAGAGTCAAAAGTGAGCAGAGATAGGCATGGGGACAGTTAGGGAGAGAGAAAGGGAGAGAGACAGAGACAAACAGGGAGAGCAATAAACTGAGACAGATAGACAGAGACAGACACAATGAGGAACAAATAGTGCGAGGCAGATAGGGAGACAAAGACACAGAAAAGGGGAAGGGAAGATAGAGAAAGATCAATTGAGACAGTTGGACAAATACAGAGAAAGAAAGTCTGAGTGACAGAGAGAGAGACAGAAAGATACAGAAAGACAGTTGACAGCAGATAAAAATTAAAATGAAAGAAGGATATCAGTCGTCTGAGGTTAAAATGCTCAAATCCCCGAGAGCGAGTCAGAAGTCGTTGCTTCCCTGTCCATGCTCAGAATCATTCTGTGGGGAAAAAAAGTCCTCCAAGATCTGACAGATTAGGGACTAACGGCAGACCTATAGCTTATAGAGGGAAGAATATGGTGCGAATTTCTATTCATTGCACATTGAGTCTGTGAGTTGTCACTAACCCATGAACAGGAGGACGGAAGGTGAACTGATGGAGTTTTGTGTGAGTTAGAAATGGTTTATATATGTCACATTTCTATGTGTACCTACGACGCAGACCTCCGTGCAGTGTGGAGGTGGGAGGTAATAAAGTTAATAGACTAACTTCATCTTGGCAAGAGAGACCAGGCATTTGTGACAGCGCAGTGTGTGTGTGGTTGCAGAGGGGTAAGGAATGTTGGAATCTGAATTCTGATTTTCCAAAAGCCAGAACAACACCACGGATTTCATACAGGGCACATGATTCACTTAAAACACCCTCAGTCAGCAACTCCTCCTGAGTCTCGACATCCGTCTCCCTCTCAATCACCTCAGCCCACTTTCCACTATCGCTACATCGTACACCATCTCAGATGCTACAGCGTAGTAACCTCAGTGACAATTTTCCACTCTCCGTCAGTCACTAAATCCAAATCCCGTGTAGTCATTGCATCCTTCTCCACTCACTCTGTACCTCACACACTCCCAACTCACCACATTTAATTCCAATCAATCACTGCATCTCACTCTATCTCATTCATTACATTCGACTCTCTTCAGTCAATCGATCTTAGTCACTATCCTGCACGAGTTCCTCCCATCATCAGTCTTCATCTCATAAGCTCCTCACCAACGACATTCCACTCTCTGAAGTCGCTACATCTCAGTCCCCTTCAGTCACTGCCTCCCACTGCCCCTTTGAGACCAGATTCCATTCTCACAATCTCAATATCCTACAATGCCTCAGTAACTACATCCCGTCCGACTCAATCGTATATCCAACTCTCCCGATTTCGCTGCATCCCAATCCTCTCAGCTCAACGGTTCCCTCCTCAATGTCAGGACGTTATCTCATCAACTGGATCCAGTCTAGGGCTAATACATCCAGAATAGTTCGTTCCATCGGATCCCAGTGCTTTTTGCATGATTCGCAAAGCAAAGTTTCTACAACGGTAATGCAAATTGAAGCTTTGGAATGAAAAATGAAACATGGAAATAAACAACTATCCTGCCCCATTGGAATCGATATCAGATTTAGTTTATTTATAGTGAACTCTAACTGAGCAGTAAGATAGAGCTGAGGGAGTTTGGCAATGGGAAAAGATTGTCCATGACTGATCACAGTATTTTGAAACGAACCTTGAATCATTGAAATAAAAAAGAAGCACAAACAGCCAATTTTAGTAATTCATGGGGTGTTGGGATGACAATGTAGGCACAAGTGGGATTAACCAGGGAGACAAAAGAAAGAAGCTGCGGCCTCCCTTATTCTGAAGCCATGGGTTTATCACAGTACTGGCAAACAGGAACACGTAAAGGAATATTTTTAATTTGCCAGACAACCTTGGTCGAAGAACAATGTTCTGTTCATGTGATATCAGAGGCAAGAATTAACAAATAGCACCTTCAGCCACATGAACAAATAAAAGAGAGGAGGAAGCAAGATTGGTCGCATGTTTGTGTGGTTGGAACACTCAAAAGTGGATGGCATCCATAACGTTTCACCGGTAATCGAATGGAGGTGGTGCGGTTATGCTCGAACAAAAGTGCCAGTGATTGACCAGGAAAACAGAAATGCTATTGAATTATTTAACATCAGTTGAATAGTGAGGCAGTCATGAGAGAAAAGATACATCAAGATGCTTTGACGCAGTGATCTTTTACTTTCAATTCCATTTTTGTTTGTGTTCATTTCTGCGACTTGGGTGTCGCAGGCTGTCCAGCATTATCTGCTATTTGCCGTTGACAAGGTAGTGGTGAACTGCCTCCTTGAACCGCAGCAGTCCACTTGCTGTCGGTTGACAGACAATGCTGGCAGGTAGAGGATTGAAGGATTCTGAACTAACGCCTGTGAAGGAATGGCGATATATTTCCACGTCAGTGTATTGAGAGGAGAACGTGCAACTGGTGGTACTCCCAAGTGTCTACGACCAGTGTCGTGATGAAAAAGTAAAGAATCACCAAAAGAGTTCTTCTGGAAGCAGATCGTTTATTTGCAAACAAACACTGTGACACTCTTAATTGGATAACAGTCTCTTAAGGCCTGCCATACATTCTGTCTCACTCGATCAATCCCGACACCATCAATCATTGAGGTACCTGCCACATTTTTCAAACGGGCTCAGACTATTGTTTCCTTTACGTTTGGGAGACCTACCAAACTCACCAGCAGTGCATTCAAGTCTCCTATAGACAGCAATCACCCTGTGGTTTCATCTTCAATAGCCCTGAACCACTTTCCTGCTCCCTCGTGTAAACTGGCCAGAGCATTCGTCAGCCCTTCCCGATTCTGATTTCCCCAACGAATGTATTGTCGGTTTCTCCACTCATTTATAAGGAGTCGTACCATCCTTCCCTGTTGGCCCTTTTTTCCCTTTACCTGTACTACTTCTCAATAACTGCCCCTCGGGCTCAGAGGCTGAAGCTACTTCCAATTGCTCCCATTCTTTCGGAACTAGGGATTGTTTCCTTCCTTGTCTCTCATCATCGCTTTCTGCTTCCTCTGCATCACCTTCAATTATTTTCTCTTCAGCCCCCTTTCATATTGCCATGAGTATCACTCAATTGCTTTCTGTTCTCTGAACGCAGCACACTAATCTCATGCTTCAACTTTTCTTTCTCTCGTTGTATAGCTTCTGTTTACTACTGCCTGTACCTTTTCGCTCTTCCTCTTCTTTCCCTCAGTTCATTTATTCTTCTGCACTTCCGTCCCATTCTACCTGTCCCTCTATTTCTGTCGTTCCCTTTATTAGTTGACACTGCTTCAATGCCTCTTCATTCGAGTAGGGAGGAGGTCTATTCAAATCCTCTACATCGGGGTATAAAGTGGGACTGATTCCTGCTTTACTGTTTCCCGTAACTGCTCAGCTTGTTCTTTTGCAGCTTTGCTCGTCACCACGGGCGCCTGACAAGCTACATTGAATTCCTCACCCTCGTTCCTGAACATTTTCAGTATTTCCATCTCCTGAACACTCTTTTGGTTCCTATTTTTAGATTTACCTTTCGGCTTATCGGTCTGAATTAGCCCTTCCATCTCATTGCACAAACGTATATCAAAGGTACTTTCTTTTGGTCATTTAGTCAATAAACCCTTTGCTCTTTCTTCCCATTTCTCAGAACTTTTTACAATATCATTTCGTGCTTCTGGAAATATCTTGCTCAGTATCTCAACTGCAATCCCTTTATCCAAACTAACATATATTTCAGTCCAGCTAAACAAAACACAAGCATTTAACTCCCAACACGTAATTATGCATACAGAACAGACCACGATGATTAAACTATAAAGGTTCTCTCTCTCACGCACAGAAACGTTCTGCAAATTACAGCTGCTCTCTCTCTCTCTCTCGCATTCCGATCAATTCTGCAAACAGCCCAGAACTCAGCCATAAAAGTTTCTCGCTCTCTCTCAGCCAGAGTCTTAGTTCAACACACTCTTTGTTCATTTCCCAAAGTACAGTCTTTTAATCATGTTGGGCTTGTCCAAAGCATTCAACAGTCTAGTAACAATTTAACAGTATGACTATTCTCTACTATTTTACGTTTCATCATCCACAACCAACCTGCCGGCTTTCGAAACAGGTCTACCAGCGCTTTTACTAAAAAATAAACTTCCCCTTCTTTATTCTGCATTATCTGCCGAGGCCTCGCTTCCCGTGAGGTGGTATCTGTCGGGTCTTAGGCAAGCATACCATATGCTTTCTTGAAAAAATCTATCCACCTATGCAGCCACATTCAAGGTAAAATGGACCAGAACTCCCAGATCTCTCTCAACATTTCCGAAGGCTCAACATATTACAGTATATATCACTTTAGAAGTAGAATTGCCAGGATGCATCACCTCACATTTGCCTGGATTGTACTACACCTGCCACTTGTCCGCCCAACTCTTCAGTCTATCCATATTCTCCTGTATTGTTTGGCAATTCCCTATGCTTTCTGCTAATCCACCAATTTTCGTGTCATCTGCAAACTTACTGATCAGGCCAACAATGCCCTCTTCCAGATCATTTATGCATATCACAAACAACAGTGGCCCCAGCACTGATCCCTGTGGAATACCAATTGTCGGGTTTCTTCAGTTTGAGAAACTCCGTTCATCTACTCTGTCTCCTGCTGCTCAACCAGTTCTTTATCAGCCTAGCTAGAACACCGTGCACTCCCCGTGACTTCATTTTCTCCTTTACCGTGGGGAAGCTTATTAAATGCCTTAATAAAGTCCATGCATATGACATCTACAGCCCTTCCGTCACCTGCCAAGTTAGTCACTTTGTCAAAGAACTCTCCTCCATTGTTAAGACACGATCTCCCACGCATAAACAATGTTGCCTATCATTGAAAAGCCCATTCTTTTCCAAATAAAGATTTACTTTGTGCCTCAGTACCTTGTCCAGCAACTTTCCCACCACTGACATCAGCATCACTGGTCTGTACTTTCCAGTAATATCACTTCTACCCTTCTTGTGCAGGATGGCAACATAAGCAAGCCTCCATTCCTCCAATTCCTCACCTGTGTTTAAGCATGCTGTATAGATATCTGTCACGGCCCCAGGTATTTCTTCTCCCTTCCCTCTCTCAGTTACCTGGGTTGGATCCCATCCGTTCTGGGAAATTTGTCCATCTTAATATCCTTTAGCCTACCGAACACAACGTCCCTCCTCGTGTCAACGTAATCCAGAGTAAACAAACAAAAGGGGCAATGATTCGAGGGTCTCTTTCTGGTTATGCCATTTTGTAGCATTTGTGTGGCCAAAATACTAATTGCACCTCGTCGACCCAAGTCTGCATGTTGTCCAGATCGTATTGCATTTGAAAACACAGTGCATGAATATCTGAGGAGTCGCGAATGATACTGAACAGTGTGCAATCATCGTTCAACATCCCCACTTCTAACTTGATGGCAGAGGGAAGGTCATTCATGAAGCAGCAGAAGGTTGTTGGGCTGACGACACTCCCCTGAAGGGGGTCTGAAAAATGTCCTGGCGCTGAGATGACCGGCCCTCTACTGCCACACCAATTGCTGCTTGTGCCAGTCATAACTCTACCAGTGGGTCAGTCCAGTGCAACGTCGAAGGTCTGTTCTCAGGTGGTGCCTCGTTGTCAGAGTTTCAGCACTGAGGGACGGCATCACTGGCAGAAGGTAAATACTCAGACAATGATCATCTTAAGATGTTCAGATTTCTGTGAGTACCACATTAGAGTTAGAATCCCTACGGCGTGGAAACCGCCCATTCAGCCCACCAATTCCATGCGACCCACTGAAGAGAAAGCCAGCCAGCCAAATTTCCGTCAGCTAAATTTATCTCTGACTAATCGCCTACACTTGGGTCAATTTTGCCGGGTCAACTCATCGAGCCTGCACATCTTTAGGGGAAGAAACCCACGCAGACACGGGCAGAATGTACAGTTCCACACAGACAATCGCCTGTTGCTGGAATCGAACGCGGATTCCTGTTTTTATGAGACAGAAGTGCTAAACACTGGGTCGCTGTGCTAGTCTTTGTCAGCTCTCAGTGCACTGACCCGGTGCCTCATTGTACATTGGAGTAAGAACTGAAATTGTGCAGCAACATTCGTATTATGGTCGTCAGTAGCACGGTATTGCGGTTCTATCGGGGTTATATACAAAATGAACGCCTTGTAATTAGACATTTAATCCTGGTGGTGTGTTCATTCTTAACGCGTCTCTTCTGAGGCAGTGCCTCATTGTATTGGGGTCAGATTAAGGGAGTGCTACTCATTTAAAGGGTCAGCACTGAGGTATTCCAGCGCTGCCACAGAAACAGAATGAGGGAATGCTTCAATGTCACTGGCTCAATTTGATGAAAGGCCTCAGTTTGTGGGGTCAGAAATGTGGTTGTGGCTCATTGTCAGAGGGTCAGTGCTGAGGCAGTCGTCATTGCCGGAAATCAGTCTTGAGGAATTGCCCCGTAATTCAGTGGGAGAGCCTTCAGCAAAGAGGAAATGTACCATTATTGGAATACCAAATTAAGCCGATGCATCATTTTAATTTGGTCAGGAGTGTACTCGTGTCACACATTTATAGGCTAAATACTGAGGCAGCGTGGAACTGTCATACAGTCTACTCAGGAAGGCCGTCATTGTCAGAGTGACAATACTGAGGAAAGGCCACAGCATCAGAGGGACAATACTGATCGAATGGCATTTTGGGTCATATCTGAAGCTCAATGGATCACCGCTCAGGTATTGCAGCACCAACAGAAGGTAGGTAATAATGCGTTGCAGGACTGTCACACGCTTAAACTACTGGAGTGCACTTTTGTTCTAAGGTCAATGCTCAGGCAGTGTTGAGGCATTCCAGCTCGATCAGAGGGTCAGTCCTGAGGTGTTGCAGCACTGTTAGATTTTCAGAATTGTGGGCGTGCATTGTTGTCTGAGGCAGTGCGTCATTGCAAAGGAGGTAGAATTTCAAGAGTGATATTGATTACAAGGTGAACAATTAGCTTTATCAGCAGTTTCAAAGTGTAAGTCTGAAGGACTGCCTCATTGGCAGACAGGCAAGACTGAAACAGTGCCTCATTTTCCTGAGTTAGTGAAGTGCTGTGAGGTGCCCAGAACTCAGCAAGCGATGCACTTCCAGAACATCCTGAGAGAGAGATTCATTTCAGAGCTTCAGGATTGAGGCATTCGACTATTGCCAGAGTGACATTTCTGAGACAGTGCATCATTGGAAGCGGTCAAAATCAAGGATGTTCCACATATTCAGGTTCAGTTTTGAATAAGTGCCCTTTGTGAGAGCGTCAGCACTGAGGGATGACGTTATTGTCAGACGGTCAGTACTGAGGGAGAGTCTCATGATGTCGGGGGTGGGGTTCAATACTGATTGAGTGCATGATTGGTGGCAGCTCAGGTGTGTGGCAGGAGGGTCTGGTTGCTGTCGGGTCAGTCTGGATGGAGTTCCTCATTGTCTGGGATTCAGTACTTAGGGAGGAACACCTTGCCACACATTTGGAAAATTTGTTCAGTGAATTTCCATTAGTCATTGGGTCAGTTCAGTTGCAGTACCTCATTTTCAGAGGTCACTTCATGGGACTGACAATCTGATTGTGCTTCATACCTCAATACAGAATCTCGCATCGTTTTGCACTTCCGCAATTTGGGAACTCTCACGACGAAGCACTACCTCAGTATTGGTCATCTGCATGCCTTCAGTACTTACCTTCTGACAGTATTGTCATCCCACAATTCTGACCATTTGACATTCCTGAACCTCTTGGTTAGCTCAATCAGCTGGACGGTTAATTTGTATTGCAGATTAATGTCAACAGTTTGGGTTCAATTCCTGCTATGACCGAGGTGACTATTAAGGATTATCCTTCTCAACCTCTCCCTTAATTGAGGCATAATGACTGTCCAGTTAAACTACTACCGGTCGTCTCTTTCTAACAAGAGAGCAATCCAATCATACCGAAGGAATAGGGTATCTTATCTTTCCATTTCAGATCTGCAAACTGACCCAGAAACACCTTCCATGTGGAACTGCTGCAGAGCTGTCCAGGAGCTGAGATGGCTGCTGTCCACGAACCCAACTATTTTCCTTTATACTACGTATACCTTAAACCCCTGAAGAGGTTTCCCTGACTCTCATTTGTTCCAATTTTGGTATTAAACCTTATGCCACATTTGGTCAAATGCAGTTATATTGATGTTACTTGCAGTCACTCTCACCTCACCTCTAGTATTGAGCTGCGTGTTTTCTTGCTGTCCATCATGAAACCAAGTTTTCAATGAGGTCAGGGAATGAGTGGTCCTGGCAGACCCCAAACTGAGGTTTAGAAAGCACTTTGGTGCTGAGGATGCACTTCGTGACAACATAGTAGATGACATCTTCCATCCCTTTATTAATGATAGAGATTAAAACAATGGGGCAGTAATTGAATGTCTGATGTTTTGTCTGTGTGTACAGGCCACACCGGGATAGTTTTCCACATTGTCATTAGATGGCAGTGTTGTATCCAGCACAAACAGCTTGAAGACAATGTTATCAGGGTTCACAGCCTTTGCGTTACCCACTCCCTCCAGCTGCTTGTAGATACCACACAAAAGGAATCGAATTAGCTGAAATCTACCATCCGGAGGAGTTAACCTAAATCATCTCATCGACACTTCTGTCTGAACATTGTTGCGAATGCCTCCGCCTTATCTTTTCTATTGTTGCATTTGGGTCTTCCATGATTGAGGATCCTCCTCCTCCAGTGAGTTATTTGATTCACGATCACAATTCACACGGAATGCATGTGACAAGTTTGCAAAGATTAGGTCTGATTTGTGGGTTATAATTTCGCTTACACCACGGCGACAGTGAGGACTGCAAATGCTGGAGATCGAATCGAGAGTGTGGTGCTGGGAAAGCTCAGGAGAACAGGCAGTATCCAAGCATCAGGAAAATCGATGTTTCGGGCAAAAGCTCCAGCATCGGCAGCCTATACTTCCGCCTAAGGATTATTAACCTCACTGTGAATTCTCTTCCAAGGATGCTTACCTTGAAAATGGTCTCCCCATCATTCTACAATTCCCTATGAAGGTTTTCGGCCCGAAATGGCGATTTTCCTGCCTTTCACTTGGATCTGAAGATCATTTGCTGCTTATTCTATTTGGTGAGTAAATGATATTGTTTATTAACTTACCTTCATTTTTAGGTGCACTTCACCTCATTTTTAGGTGCTGTGCTTGGCAGGCTCACCTGTGGTCTCCATTGAACAAGGGTTTATCCCCTCGCTTGATGGCTCCGATAAAGTGGAGCGTACATGAGCCATTGATATGAAAATTTGCTGGTCTACAATTCTGCTGTTGTTGGCAATTACATGAATCACCTCATACAGCCCAGTACTGAATCAGTAGATGTATTGGAAATCTGTCACGTTTAGCACCTTGATAGGCTATATCTCTCTCACTTCACTATCGCTCTCTCTCGCACACACACACATAAACATGTGCGCATTCGCGCGTGTGCGCGCGCACACACACACAAACACACTCTCTCTCGCACACGTGAATGACCACACACAAATTTCACAGTGAAAAGTGGAACTTTGTCCCCACAAATACTGCTTTCAGTCGTCACTGCTACCAATATGGTCATCGATCAATAAGTCTCCAATCGGTAGATTGTTGAGAATGAGTTCAAAATTCTTTAACCCTCCTTGTCATCATTCCCCAACCACGATCCAACCTGGTGCAGACCCAGTCAAGTAGCTATGTCCTTTTTGGACGGACCATCTTGATCAGCAATGCTGCTGCTGAACCTCTTTTGCTGGAGATTCTGAAATGGCCCACCCTGTATATATTCTCTACCTTTGTCACTCTCTGATTGCTTCCACCGTCTTCTTCAATGTGGATAGATAATGATACTTCAGCTGAGGGAAGGGAGTCAGCAGGAGTTTTCCGTGTCAGTGTTTGATCTTACACCATGAAGTTGAGGGAGGGGCTTCAGCAGGAGTTTTTAGTGTCAGTGTTTCTTTGGAAACAATGATGCCGAGGGAAAGGAGTCAGCAGGTGGTTTCCGTGTCCGTGCTTGGCCTGGCACCGTGAGGTCTTATTATGTCACATTCTTGTTTGAGCAGTCCGTATGATACTTTCCAAATTCAGGTACCCGCCCCCGAAGATGTTAGAAAGGAGGACTTTGCAGGATCTACGGGCCTTTTTCATTTTGTCGCTGCCAACCCAAAGGCCTCCACAATGCTGTATGCTGTATGACTGAGTGTAAGACTATTGTGATTGGACCCTGCAAGTTCTCACTACTTCATTAGTCCAAGTCTATTCCACAAATTTCTATATTTCTTTTTCACTATTAATTCATTTCATACTTCTGTTTTGAAACCGCCCACCTATCCCACTGCATATCCATTAGCCGCTGCATCCACTTCGATCCCAGTGTGTCACCGTATCACCATAAACTTCATCATCACCAACGACTGTAATTTCGTGCAGAAGCTTTACTACTCCCAATTTCTTTCATCTCCTCCCAGCCCTACACCGTTCGGTATTTCTTTAACATCCACCAAACACTACACCCCTTTCCTATCTCTCGAACCTCCCGATCTCTCTAACCATTTTTGGCTCCTTCTTCCTCCCTAGCTCACGAAATTATTTCAAGACCTTGTCCCTCCTTATCTATCTGACCTCCTCCAGCTCCTTCTCTACCCAACTCTCTAACATTCTCCAGGCCATTCCCCTTCCTACCTCTCTGACCTCCTCCAGATCCTGCTCTTCCTAACTCTCTAACCTTCCCTAGGCCCTTACCCTATCTGTCTGACCTCCTACAGTGTCTACAATCTACCTTTGTCTTTGACTTCCTCAAGCCCCTACACCATTGCCTCTTTCTGTAACGTACTCCAGCCACGACAAACCCAGCATAGCTCTCTAACCTGCACTTGAATGAATAATCAACCCGAACACTGCAACTTCCTCTAGAATGTACACTCTTCAATAATCCTTTTCGCCACCTTCAGCATCAACACGACTGCTAATCTATGCAGCCTTCTGAAGCATATCTAACACATCCCTATCTCTATAACCTCCGTAGGCCACTCCACCCATCCCGAGCTTTGTAAACCTCATCGAAACCCTTCACTCCTACTTACATCTGTAACTTCCTCCAGCTTGTATAAACCGCCCTTTAGCTCAGACATTCTCCAGCACCTAGACACATTCTTACTTCTACGACCTCTACCAACACTTTCCTGCTTCCCCACTGCAGTGATCCCATCCAGTCACGACAGCCCTCCCCATGTCTGAAACCTCCTCGACCCACTATACCCTTGCCTACCTGTGTAACATCCTCCAGCTGCCCTATATCTCCCTACCTCTGTAAACCTCATCCATTCTCTACATTCCTCCTGATCACTGTACACTCGTCCAGGCTATAAATACCAACCTATATATCTGACATCCACCAGCAGCAACACCCATTCTTATCCACATAACCTTCATCAACACTTGCATCTTTCCCCACCGCGATAATCACAGCCATCTGTACGGCGCTCCTCATATCTGTAACTTCCTTCAGCTACAAAATCCATCTAGCTCTGTGACATCCTGGAGCACTACAATGCTCCCCATCTCTTTAATCTCCACAAGCGATTACACCACTCCCTATCCCCGTAGCCTCCTCCAGCTAATTTATCCCTCCCTATTTCTGTTACCTCCTCCAGCTCCTTCATCCCTCCCTGTCTCGGTAAACTCCTCCAGCTAATATAGCCTCCCTATCTCTGTCAGCTGTTCCAGTTATTACATCCCTTCCTATCTCTGTAAGCTCTTGCAGACTCTATACCCTTCCCAATTTCATAACCTCCATCAGATAATACTCCCGTCTATAACTGTCGTCTATTCCATCATCGACATAATTTACTGTTCTCAACCGCCAACTTCCCTTCCTCAACTCTGTAATCTCTTCCAGCATCTGTAATCCTTCCAATTACTGAAAGATCTTCCAGCTCCTACAGCCTTCCCTATTTTTGCAGCCTCCTCCAACCCAGACACCCTTCCTTATTTCTGTAACGCCTCCAACTTCAAGACCATCCTTAGCACTGTAGCATCCTTCCACATTACATCGGTTATTTTCACAGTCACCTCCACCATCATATACATCGCGCACAATCTCTATCGCCTCCACCCCCTACAGACCTCCTAACTACATAACCTCCAACAGTCCCTACACATGCTCTGATCGCAGTAATCTCCTGCAGTTCCCGACAAACCCTCTCTTCTCTGTCATTCCTCAAACAGGTACATCCTTTCATTTTTCTACATGATCCTCCACCCTCCACACACATTCTGTTTTCTGCACTTCTTGTTTCTGTGACCTGCTGCAGCCCGGACATCCCTCCCTATCTCTGGAACTTGCTCCTACACCAACATCTTTCCTTTTCACTGGAATCTCCACTCCCTATTCCATCCCTCAGTATCGCTGAAACCTCCTGCAGTATGTATCACTCTATATCTCTGTAATATCCCCAGCTCCTACATTCCTCCTTAACTCTACAACGAGGAGATATCCCTCCCATTATCTGTTACCTTCTCCAGCATTATATTTCTTTTTCTGAATCATCCGATAGCTCCTTCACCCTTTTTTATCTTCGCAAACTCCCCATCAGTAATGAGAGTGCCCCCTGTTGTTTAAACATCAGGGTTTAAAGGGGTAGGTACATCTTTTCCGATCTCTCAAACCCCCTCCTTACCCAAATGCAGTCCTTGCCTCTGTAACTTCCATCAGCTCCTTAGCGCATCGCCCTTAAATCCGAAAACTTGTGTAGCATAGACACTCTTCATATCTCAGCAGCCTGCCCCAGCTGCTTCAACTATCCTTGCTAATGCGGACCCCAAAAGCACTTAAATACATCCACATTTTCGGAAGCACCTTAGCCCATTCGTTTCGCTATAATCCTCTCAAACATGAGAGCCCTCCTTACCTCGGTGCACATCTTAATTCCTATATCAGTACCAGCTAACAGATCCTACACCTCTCCATATATATGTCATGTTCTCCAGTCACTGCACATCCTCCTATTTCTGTATCCTTCTGTTGCACTGATACTTCTCACTACCCCATCGTCACCTCCAGCGTATTTGCATCACTCTCACTGTTACCACCGCCAGCATCTGCATCCGTCCTACCCAATGTTATCTCCTCCAGCACATGCACAACTTGCTATCTCTGTATTCTCGACCAGCAATGACAAACCCCAATATTTCTGAAACCTGCTCCAGCCTAACATATTCCACCATTCCAAAATATCTCATGATTCAATCGAGCGAAGGTTGAACTGTAATGGAAGCGGGTGTGGGCAGTTGCTGGGAAAGTTAAATAATACTTTCAATTGGGGTGGGTGCTTACGTACCGGGGAAAATGACAGCACCCATCTCCCTGTAGATCACAAGGGAAGGGGGCATAATAAGAGAGCAATAGTTTCGAAGGTTCAATAGTGAGACATGCAGACAGCAGATTCTACATTCATCAAAGACACTCCCGGATTGTATATTGCATCCCAGGTGCCAGAGTAAGGGATGTTTTTGAGTCTACAGTATCTTAGAGGAGTTGGTGTGCAGGTTCAACTTATGGTACACATTGGTTCCAATGAGATAACTAGCAAAAGGAATGAGAAGCTGAAATGAGATGGAAGGGATTTAGGTTGGAAGCTAATAGGCAAGATGTGCAGAGTAGTAATCTCAGGATTGATAATGGTGTCACGTGCGAGTGAGGCGAGGAACAGAGAACGAGTACAGCTGAACATGTGGTTGCAGAGCTGGTGTTGGATAAAGGGCTTTGGAAATGTCGATCATTGGGACACCTTCTGGGGAAGGTGGGACCTGCATAATGAAGCTGGATTGAAACTGATCTACAGAGGCACCAATATTCTGGGAAGCTAGTTTGGTAGAAGTGTTTGGGAGGGATTAAAATAGTTTGGCAAATGAATAGGAACCCGATCTCCGGATCAGATGAATGGAGACTTGGTGAACAGGCAGATAGAGCTTGCAGAGTCTGTGAGTAAGGATAAACAGTTAATCGGGCAATGTTGCAGTCAGTGTGATGGGTTGAAGGTCGTATATTTCAATCCAAGAAGTATAAGGGATAAGGGTGACAAGTGCAGAGCATGGTGAGTATTGAAACTATGCTGGTGTGGGCATTATGGAGAATTGGATATCCCAGTGGCAGAATTGGCTATAGAGTCAGAGAAATGTACAGCTTGGAAAAATATCATTCGATCCATCCCGTCCATGCCAAACAGATATCCAGCCCAATCTAGTCCCACCTTCCAGCACCTGGCACCTATCCCTCCAAACCCTTTCTATTCAGATACGAATCAAATTGCCTCTTACATGGTGCAATTGTACCAGCCTCCACCACTTCCTCTGGCAGCTCATTCCATACACGTACCAGCCTCTGTGTGAAAACGTTGCACTTAGGTCACGTTTATATCTTTCCCCTCTCACCCTAAACCTTTGCCCTCCAGTTCTGGACTCCCCAACCTCAGGGAGAAACTTTGTCTATTTAACCTATCCTTACCCCTCATAAGGTTGCAAATCTCTGTAAGGTCACACCTCAGCCTCCGAAGCTCCAGTGAAAACAGTTCCAGCCTGTTCAGCCTGTCCCTATAGCTCAAATTCTCCTCCTCTGGCAACATCCTTGTCAATATTTTCTGAACCCTTTAATATTTCACAACATATTTCCCATAGAATGGAGACCAGAACTGCACGCTATATTCCAACAGTAACCTAACCAATGTCCTGTACAGCCGCAACAAGACCTACCAACTGTTGTACTCAATATTCTGACCAATATAGGAAACCATATCAAACGCCTTCTTCACTATCTTGTCTAACTGCGACTCCACACTTAAGGAGCTATGAACCTGCACTCTTTGTTCACACTACCTAGGACCTTACCATTAAGTGTATATGTCCTGTTAAGAATCGCTGGCCCAAAATGCAGCGCCTTGCATTTATTTGAATTAAACTCCATCTGTCAGTTCTCCGTCCATTGGCCCTTCTGATCAAGATCTTGTAATCTGATGTAACCCTCTTCGCTGTCCTCGGCACCTCCAATTTTGGTGTCATCTGTAAACTTACCAACTTTACCTCTTCTGCTCGCATGCAAATCATTTATGTAAATGTCAAAATGTACAGGACCCAGCACCGGTCCTTGTGGCACTCCACTGGTCTCAGGCCTCCAGTCTGAAAAAGAACCTTCCACCACCACCCTCTGTCTTCTACCTTTGAACGAGTTCTGTATCCACATGGCTTGTTCTCCCTGTATTCCGTGAGATCTAAACTTGCTTATCAGTCTCCCAAGGGGAAACCTTGTCGAACACCTTACTGAAGTCCGTATAGATCACATCTACCACTTTGCCCACATTAGTAATCTTTGTTATTTCCTCAAAAAACTCAATCAACATTTCATAATTTGGAGATGCTAGTGTTAGACAGAAGTATACGAAGTTAAAAAAATCACACAACACTATGTTGTAGTCCAACAGGTTTAACTGGAAGCACACGAGCTTTCGGAGCGTCCCTCCTTCATTAGTTGATCGTGGAGAGCTCAATCCTAACACACAGAATGTACAGCAATAACTTACAGTGTGATGTAACTGAAATCATACATTGAAAAATTGATTGCCTGTTAAGTCTTTCATCTGTTTAAATACGATGAGAGTTTCACTTCTTCCGTGTGTAAATCACAAAAACATTTTTTTTTAAGTTGAATTTTCAGGTTCGCTGTAAACAATGGTGATTGCTAGATAATATGTGGATGGTGTGAGCCCCTCTGTTCTCTGTCTATCCCATGATATTTAGATTGATTCTAATCCAAAAAATGAGTTAACAGAGATTTACATGAATTCATGCAAAGGCTACGACACCGGATAAATGGGCATCGCACAACAATCAACAGACAGGAGGGTTCCGTCCCAGTTGGGGAAGACTTCAGTGATCCAGGATATTCGACCTTGGACCTTCGGTTGACCATCCTCCAAGGCGGACTTCGGTACAGGCAGCAGTGAAAAGTTGCCGAGCAGAGGCTGATAGCAAAGTTCAGTACCCATAGGGAGGGCCTCAGCCGGGACCTTGGGTTCATTTCATATTACAGGTGACCACCATTGCACTATACAAACACACAGACACACCTACACACGCACACCCTCACACAGAGACACACAAGCACTCCTATACACACATACACACGGACACACGTGTACACAGACGCGCACACATATACATACACTCCCACACACACACATGTACCCCTCACAGATTTAAGACACACTACATTCACTGCACACCCACATGCACTTTCTCACACTCACAACCGCCAACTCAGTCACACACACATACAGACAAAGACCGACACGCGCACACATATATTTTGTGGGGTGAATGTCTACTTGCAGTGTTACATTCTCCTTTGCTCCAAATCTGCATGCACTCATGTCAAACTCCGTTATCTCACTTTCTAGATTAGAATCAAACTAAACAACATGGCATAGACAGAAAACACAGGGGGCGAACACCTTCAACATATTGTCTGGCTATCATCATTGTTAACAGCTAACCTGAGAATGCAACCTTTGGCAAAAAAAAAGGTTTTGTGATTTCACCATGAAAGAAGTGAAACTATCATGGTATTCAAACAGATGAAAGACTTAATGGACAATCGATTTTTCAATGTATAATTTTAGTTACATCACACTGTACATTTTTGACATAAATTCTGTGTGTTAAGATTGAGCCCTCCATTATCACCTGATGAAGGAGCGATGCTCCAAACGCGAGTGTGCTTCCAATTAAACGTGTTGGACTATAACATCCTGTTGCGTGATTTCTAACTCAATCAAGTTTGTGAGGCATGAATTCCCACGCACAAAACCATGTTGACTATCCCTAATCTGTCCTTGCCTTTCCAAACATCTGTACATCCTGTCCCTCTGCATTCCCTCTAAAACTTGTCCACCACCGACGTCAAGCTCACTTGTATATACTTCCCTGTTTTGCCCTTGCCACCCTTCTTAGCCAGTGTTACCACTTTAGCCAACCTGCCGTCTTCCGACACCTCAACTATGACTTTTGATGATACAAATATCTCAACAAGTGGCCCAGCAATCACTTCGCTGGCTTCCCACAGAGTTCAAAAGTACACCTGATCACGTCCTGGGGTTTTATCCACCTTAATGCGTTTCCAGACATCCAGCACTTCAGCCTCTGTAATTTGCACAGTTTGCAAGGTGTCACCATCTATTTCTCTACAGTCTACCTCTTTCATATCCTATTAAACAATGAATACTGATGCAAAATACTCGTTTCGTGTTGGATGTTCTGCGGTTCAGACGTTTCAAAAGGAATAGGGATGTAGATAAAAGAGGTTGAGCGTGGCATTTCTAATCAGGGATTGTATCACCGTTTCAGAAATGGAGTCGTTGAGGAAGGTTTGCCTGCAGAGTCAGTATGGGTGGAAGTCAGAAACAGGAAAGCAGCAGTCATTTTACTGGGTGTTTTCCAAGGACTGCCCGAATAGCAACAGACAGAGAGGTGCAATTGGGGGTCAGAATATGGAATGGTGCTGAGATAATAGAGTTGTTGAAACGGATGACTTCAACTTCCCTAATATTGTTGGAACCTGAGGTGAAGTCCATTTGATGGAGCAGTTTATTTTCGTCAGATGTGTCCAGGAAGGATTCAAGACTCAATATGCAAATTGGCCGAATACAAAAGAGGTCATATTGGATTTGGTGCTTGACAATGCACCAGGTGAGATATCAGATCTGTCTGTTGGAGAGCATGTCAGTGATACTGATCTCAACTCCCTGATATTAACTATCGTCACGGAGACGGTTAGAAGCAGATTGCATCGGAAAGTACTTTATGTTGTCAGGGGACATGGATTTAAAATGCGATTAGGAAGGAACTGTGGAGAATAATTGGGAACTGGGGTTCTCATGGAAATCGTGATACACATACGAAGGATGTTTAGGGAGTAATTGTGGAGAGATGTGTTCGGGTTTGTCCCACTGAAAGCAAGAAGGGATGGTAGGACGAAGGAACCTGGAATAACAAAGGATGTGGAACATCTAGTCAAGAGGAAGAGTAAGCTTATTTATTTTGTGGAGGCAAGGAACAAAGAGTGCTCGAGAGTGTTACAACCTAGCCAGAAAAGGACTAAGAAGGTTAGAATGGTGCACGAAATGTGGGTAGATTCAAGGAAAGCATTAGGGCATTCTTCACTTCTCTGAGCAACAAGAGAATGGCCAGAGGGAAGGTAGAGCCAATCGCGGAACTTGTGCCTGGATACAGAGGTGGTAGGGTAAATCATTAAAAATTATTTTCCTTCAGTATTCGCTAATGGAACGGACCTTGGCATTTGTGCGCACAGTGTGAAACAGGCTGACATGCTCGACCAGTTTGATGTTAAGATGGAGGACGAGCTGGAAATTTTGAAACAGGGCGGCACGGTGGCACAGTGGTTAGCACTGCTGTCTCACAGCGCCAGAGACCCGGGTTCAATTCCCGCCTCAGGCGACTGACTGTGTGGAGTTTGCACATTCTCCAAATATCTGCGTGGGTTTCCTCCGGGTGCTCCGTTTTCCTCCCACAGTCTAAAAAGATGTGCAGGTCAGGTGAATTGGCCATGCTAAATTGCCCGTAGTGTTAGGTAAGGGGGTAGATGTAGATGTAGGGGTATGGGTGGGTTACGCTTCGTCGGGGCGGTGTGGACGTGTTGGGCCGAAGGGCCTGTTTCCACACTGTAAGTAATCTAATCTAATCTAAAAAAAAAATGAGAAGATAGATAAGCCCCTGGGGCAAACGGGATATAAACAAGTTTTCGACGGGATGTGAGGGAAGAGACTGCTGCCCCTATCGGAATGTTCTTTGCATCATAACTATCCACTGGTGTAGTACCAGATGATTGGAAGATGGCCAATGTTATTCCCGTTTTCAAGAAACGGAATGGAATGACCCAGCGAATTACGGAACCACAGTCTTACGTCAGTTGTGGACAAATTGGTGGGAGAGTATTCTGGCAGAAAATGTGTATAATTATGAGGAAATCTATAGTTTGAATGTGGATAGTCAGCATGCAGTTATGAAGGGCAGGTCATGCTTCAGTGAATTCTTTGAAGTGTGGCAGATCATATTGATGAAGTCACAGCAGTGGATGTGGTCTACATATATGTTAGCAAAGTGTTTGATAAGGTTCACCGAGGTATGTTCATTCAGAAAGTAAGGAAGCATGGGATATAGCCAAATTTGGCTGTCTGGATCGAGGATTGGCTGGATCATCGAATACAGAATTTGGTAATAGATGGATCGTATTCAGTCTGGAATTCGATGACCAGTGGTGCTCCACAGGCATCTGTTCTGGGATCTCGGCTCTTTGTAATGTTTGAAAATGACTTGAATGCCGAAGGGATAATGTGGGTTAGTAAGTTCGCCTTTGACTCAAGGTTTGGTGCATTTATCGATGGTGTAGAGGTCTGTGGAAGGTTGTGACGGTACATTGAGAGGATGCAGTACTGGGCTGATAACTAGCAGGTGGAGATCTGCCTGGAAAAGTGTGAAGTGATTCGTTTTGTAAGGTCAAATTTAAATGCGGAATTCATGCTTTTAAGGGCAGGATTCAGGGCAATGTGGAGGAATAGAGGGATCTTAGGGACACTCAAGGTGATAGGGTTGTTAAGAAGGCGTATGGTATGTTGGTTTTCATTAGCAGGGGATTGATTTTAAGATCAGCGAGGTAACACTGCAACTCTTTACAGTCCTGGTAAGACCACACTTGAAATATTGTGATAAACTTTGGTCACATCTGGAAAGATGTGGAAACATTGGAGATGTTAAGATGAGATTTTACAAGGATGCTGCGTTGTCTGGACGGCGTGTCTGATGAAGAAAGGTTGTGGGAACCTTTTCTCATTGGAGCGAAGAAGGGTGAGAGGCGACTTGATAGAAATGCACAAAGTGATGAGAGGCATCGATAGAACTGATTGCCAACGACTCTTTCCCATGTTGGCATTGTCTATCACAAGGGACATAATTTTAAGATAATCAAAGGAAGATTTATTGGAGATGTCAGATTTCGGTTCCTGACACAGAGAATGGTGGATGCTTGGAATGCACTGCCAGTAGTGGTGGTAGAGTTATATACATTCGTGACATTTAAGCGACTCTTAGAAAGGCACAGGAATGATAGCACAATAAAGGATATGTATGTCATTTTAATCTTAGAGTAGAATAAAAGGTCGGCACAATGTCGGGGGCAGGAGGGCCTGTAGTGTGCCTTAGTCTATGTTCTATGCTCTTCACCTCCACAACTGCTTCCAGCCCCAACCATCGTTCTTATTACTGTATACTAAGAAAGTCAGTAAATCCTCACTGTTGAGGTACTCCACTCCAGAACCTGAACTCCACCTTATCTCTGCACCATCCTCAAACCCTAAATTCCTCCCTCTCTCTGTCACCTCCTCCAGTATCTACATGCATCCCTCCAGCAGTAACATTCTCTAGCGCATGCTCCCGTTCCTATTTCTTTATCCTGTTCCACCACCTACACTTCTCCTTTGATCTCTCATGGGTTCCACAGCATTTCTCATCCTATACCAGTCAGTTTCTCCAGCATCTATATCATTCTCTACCTGTGTAAACATCTCCGGGCTCAATTTCCCACTCTACCGTCCTAACCTATTCCGTCACTGTACTTTTGCATTCTTGAGAACCTCGAATGAAACTACATCTGTAACATCTTCCAGTACATGTACCCATTACTATTTCTGTAACATTTTCCAGGACCTATACCCGTTCTTTTCTCGGTAACCTCCAGTATCTATACCCATTCATATCTCTGTAACCTTCGCCAGCATTTACACACATCCTTTTTCTCTTTAACTTCCACCAGCTTTTCCAGTCCTCCCCATCGCAACAACGTCCGTCATACGCTGTACGCTGCACACCACCCTATCTCTGTAACATTCCCTATCCCCGACACACCCGAATTAGCCCAGTAAACACCTCCAGTCACTCGTTCACTCCTTATCTCTGCAACCTCCTTCAGCCCACCGCATCTCCCTGTCTCTGTTGACTCCTCCAGTGCCTAGACAGCGGCCTATCTCTGTCACCTCCTCGTGCGGTTACACACATCGATATTTCTGTAACTTACTCCAGCCCGACAACACTCCCTATCTCTGAAAGCTCTTGAAGGCCCCCCCGCGCCTCCCTACCTCTGCAACCACCACCAGGTCAGGCCCCCTTCCCAATTTCGTAGCATTGTCGAACAACTACACCCCTCCTTACCACTGTAACTTCTGTCACACCTAGATGTGATCCCTGTCTATTTAACCTCCTCCAGCTCTACACACTTCCCTACCTCTGTAACCTCCTCCAAACCTTACACTCCTCCCTATATTTGTAATTTCCGCCTGCCCCTGCACACTTCCTCATTACTGTGACCTCCTCCAGCTGTTGCTCTGCTCGCTATCCCAGTAACATCTTCGACTCCTCTACCCTCACCGATCTCTGTCATGTCCTCCAGCAACTTCAGTCCTTTCTAACGCTGTGACTTCCTCCATCAAGTGCACCCCTCCAATTACATATTGCCCTATCGCTATAAAATCCTCAAGCTCCTCCGCGCCTCCCTATCTTTGTGAACACTTCCAGGAAGTAAAGCCTTCTCTATTTATGTCCAGTCTTCCAGCCCATACACCCTTCCATTTCTCGATGACCTCTCTGTTCTATTGCTGCTTCCGCATATCTGTCACCTCCTCCTGCCCCTATACATCCCTAAATCTGCATCTTCCTCCAAATTGAAGCTCCTCCATATCTCTGTGAAAATTCCACTATATTTTGTCAGATTGCATTCACAACCCATGGGATGGCGAATACAGAATAATCTAATACACTTTGACGGAATTGTTTTCACATCATCTCAAATCCGTTAACCTGAGATTGTGTCATCGTATTTTGGACTCACAGACACACAGAACTAACTTTTCAGCGAAGGCCTTATGAAGCCCTTGCCATTTATATACTTTTATGTTTCTGTCAAGTCACTTTTCCATTTCTTGAAACTCAAAAATATAGACCAAATTTATTCCCAATCTCAGCAAGAGAGACCCAGATACCAAAGCGTGAAACATTAGTTTATTCTGCATTGAAAGATATCAGACATCGTTGGCTGGGCCATAATTTATTGGCCATTCACAGTGGTTCTGGACAAGATGTTGTTACACTGCCTGCTTGAACTGTTACATTCAGTTTGATGCTTGGTTACCCACAATAATGTTCGCAAATGAAAGGGTTGATTTTCTCAAGTGAACACCTGGAATAGAGACACATTTCTAAGTCAGGATGGTCTTTGACTTTATGTGTAATTGCATGGGGTGGTATTCCCATCAATCTGTTGTCCATGTTGTTCCAAGTGTTCATGGCCTGGAAGGTGCCATCACATAATATTTGGTAAGTACCTGCAATGTATAGAACATAGAACATAGAACAATACAGCGCAGTACAGGCCCTTCGGCCCTCGATGTTGCGCCGATCAAAGCCCACCTAATCTACACTAACCCACTATCCTCCATATACCTATCCAATGCCCGCTTAAATACCCATAAAGAGGGAGAGTCCACTACTGCTACTGGCAGGGCATTCCATGATCTTACGACTCGCTGAGTGAAGAACCTACCCCTAACATCAGTCCTATATCTACCCCCCCTTAATTTAAAGCTATGCCCCCTTGTCATAGCTGACTCCATACGTGGAAAAAGGTTCTCACTGTCAACCCTATCTAACCCCCTAATCATCTTGTACACCTCTATCAAATCACCCCTAAACCTTCTTTTCTCCAAAGAAAACAACCACAAGTGCCTCAGCCTTTCCTCATAGGATCTTCCTACCATACCAGGCAACATCCTGGTAAACTTCCTCTGCACCCGTTCCAGTGCCTCCACATCCTTCCTATAGTATGGCGACCAAAACTGCACACAATATTCCAGATGCGGCCGCACCAGAGTCTTATACAACTGCAGCATGACCTCAGGACTCCGGAACTCAATTCCTCTACCAATAAAAGCCAGTACGCCATATGCCTTCTTCACTGCACTATTTACCTGGGTGGCAACTTTCAGAGATCTGTGTACATGGACACCAAGATCCCTCTGCTCTTCCACACTACCAAGTAGTCTACCATTAGCCCAGTAATCCATCTTTTTATTACTCTTACCAAAGTGAATCACTTCACACTTAGCTACATTGAACTCCATTTCCCACCTTTCTGCCCAGCTCTGCAGCTTCTCTATATCCCGCTGTTACCTGCCATACCCTTCCTCACTGTCTACAACTCCTCCGACTTTCGTATCATCCGCAAACTTGCTCACCCAACCTTCTAACCCTTCCTCCAGGTCATTTATAAAAATGACAAACAGCAATGGTCCCAAAACAATTCCTTGCGGAACACCACTAGTGACAGCACTCCAAGATGAACCTTTGCCATCAACTACTACCCTCTGTCTTCTTCCAGAGAGCCAATTCCTAATCCAAACCTCCAACTCACCCTCAATGCCATATCTCTGTATTTTCTGCAGTAGCCTACCATGGGGGACCTTATCAAACGCCTTACTAAAATCCATATATACCACATCTAGCGCTTTCCCATCTACCTCCTTAGTCACCTTCTCAAAGAATTCAATAAGGTTTGTGAGGCACGACCTGCCCTTCACAAAACCATGCTGACTATCCTTGATCACATCATTCTTATCCAGATGTGCATAAATCCTATCCCTTACAATTCTCTCTAAGACTTTGCCCACAACAGAAGTGAGACTCACTGGCCTATAGTTACTGGGATTATCCCTACTCCCCTTCTTGAACAAGGGAACCACGTTTGCTAGCCTCCAGTCCTCTGGCACTACTCCTGTAGACAAAGAGGACACAAAAATCAAGGCCAATGGCTCTGCAATCTCCTCCCTTGCTTCCCAGAGAATCCTAGGATAAATGCAATCAGGCCCAGGGGACTTATCTATTTTCACCCTTGCCAGAATTTCCAACACCTCTTCTCTACATATCTCAAAGCCATCCATTCTACTTATTCGTGCCTCAGTATTCATATCGACAACAGTGTCCTGTTCCTGAGTGAATACTGACGAAAAATATTCATTCAGCGCCTCCCCAATCTCTTCAGCCTCCACACGCAACTTCCCATTACTATCCTTGATTGGACCTATTCCTTCCCTAGTCATTCTTTTATTCCTAACATACCTATAGAAAGCCTTAGGGTTTTCCCTAATCCTACCAACTAAGGACCTTTCATGTCCCCTCCTTGCTGCTCTTAGCACTCTCTTCAGGTCCTTCCGGGCTACCTTATAACTCTCAATCGCCCCTATTGAACCTTCACGCCACATCTTTACAAAGGCCGCCCTCTTCCATTTAACAAGGGATTCCAACTCCTTATTAAACCACGGCTCCCTCACACGACCCTTTCCTCCCTGCCTGATAGGTACGTACTTATCAAGGACACTCAATAGTTGCTCCTTGAACAAGTTCCACATATCAATTACGCTCTTGCCTTGGAATCTACTTTTCCAATCCACACATCCTAAGTCATGCCTCAACGCATCATAATTTCCCTGCCCCCAGCTATAACTCTTGCCCTGTAGTACACACTTATCCCTCTCCATCACTAGACTAAAAATCACCGAATTGTGGTCACTGTCCCCAAAGTGCTCACCTACCTCTAGTTCTAATACCTGGCCTGGTTCGTTACCCAGAACCAAATCCAGTATGGCCTCACGTCTTGTTGGCTTATCTACATATTGTGTCAGGAAACTCTCCTGCACACATTGCACAAACACTGACCCATCTAACGAACTTGAGCTATAGCTTTCCCAATCAATATCAGGAAAGTTAAAGTCTCCCATAACAATCACCCTATTACTGTCACTCTTCTCCTGAATCATCTTCGCAATCCTTTCTTCAACGATTCTAGGACTATTCGGAGGCCTGTAAAAGACTCCTAACAGGGTGACCTCACTTCTCCTATTCCTAACCTCAACCCAGACTACCTCAGATGGCAAATCTTCATCCATCTTCCTTTCCACCGCTGTAATACTATCTTTGACAAGCAAAGCCACACACCCCCCCTCTTTTACCCCCACCTCTGACCCTACTAAAACATTTAAACCCTGGAACCTGCAACAGCCAATCCTGTCCCTGATCTAGCCATGTCTCCGTAATAGCCACAACATCGAAGTCCCAGGTACCAACCCACGCTGCGAGTTCACCTACCTTATTTCGTATACTTCTGGCATTAAAGTATACACACTTCAAGCCACTCTTCTGTTTACAGGCACCCTCCTTTAAGATTGATGCCATATTCCTACCCTCCCTACACTCCAGGTCCTGCACCCTAAAGCTACAGTCTGGGTTCCCATGCCCCTGCAGAGTTAGTTTAAACCCCCCCCCCCCAAGAGCACTAGCAAACCTCCCCCCAAGGATACTGGTGCCCCTCAGGTTCAGGTGCAGACCATCCTGTCTATAGAGGTCCCACCTTCCCCAGAAAGAACCCCAGTTATCCAAGTACCGAAATCCCTCCCTCCTGCACCATCCCTGTAGCCACGCATTTAACTCTTCTCTCTCCCTATTCCTCGACTCTCTATCACGTGTAACGGGTAACAAACCAGAGACCATCTTGTGGATGGTACTCATTACTTCTATTGGTAATTGATGGTGAAGGCAATGAATGTTGTGTATGTAATAGTAGTCAAGCTGAATTGCAATATACCCTTCGTTAAGCATGGACAGCATAGATGCACCGGGTATGGAGAAGTATTATTGTGGCAATACGTATTCAATTTGTTATGATCAGAGACACCATGCAATTTAAATAAATAATTATCTGTTAAAATGAGTTTGTAATTGGCTGCATGGTCGTCAGGCTATTGCCACGTGGAACACAAGACCACGGGTTGGAACAGAGAGAGGTCGTTGAGTCCCTTGCGTTTGTTTGAAAATTTAAGTCGTTTGCCTCTCTCCGTAAACCTGCTTTTAGCCCAAATCTGTCACGACGTCTCCTTAGCAAATATGTTCCTATTTCAAGTATTAACATGTAAACAAAGAACTAAACTATACCAACAAAAACATGGAACAAGATGGATGTAGATTGGTTAAACTAAAACTTGGCAACTCAGTGTTCACGACAGAATGCTGTCGGAAGCGAATTTGAATGATGAGGTCATGTACTTCATTCAAACGTTTGTATTTGTTGAGAATATTTACTCAGAGGAGATTGATCAATAACAAATACAGTTATACTTTTTTACACAATACAAAATAAAAGATGTAGATTTCGTTCAGGATGATTCAGACAGGGAAAGGCAGGGTATTTTGTGCAGGCAATTATGCACAATTGAAGGTCCAGTGAAAACATTATGAGTCTCCTGCACCTAACATTTCTATGATTATGAATGTATTCGGATGGATTACTTATTCACGAGAAGACAAGAAACAGAGTGAAGAATTTAATAAATTATTCATGAGTGGGAAAGGGTGCTGTGACGAAGATGTATAGACTTTTGAAGATTGAACAGACCTCCATATGGGCAAGAACAGTGAAAATGACGTATGATGCGCAAATGTGAAGGTACCCACTTAGTTGGAGAAATTGATGTGCAGTATATTTCTTTAATCATACATTGTTGGAATGTACACTTTTAAATATAACCCAAGGTGCCCTTGTCTAAAAGCTGCTGACGTATAACATATGTGCAGCAAGCTATTTGGAAAGACAGATCACATTTATCGACAGAGGATTTAAACGCAAGAGCAGTGACATCTTCCCTCAGTTGAGTAGATTAACATTAATCAGAGTGCACATAGAGGACTGCACAGTTTTGATTCTTTATTTAGGCATTATACATTATTGCCTTAGAGAGAGAGCAAAGAAGGTTCAATAAACTTCTACCAAGGACCATACTGTCAAAGTGGTCCATGACAATCCAAGAATGTGTCCCTCGATGCTCCAAGAATGAGAACTAATTTAATTGCAAGTGAAAAAATATTGAGTGAATTTCTGCTTCTGACATACTTCTGGTCATCAGTTTAACATTTATAAATTCCTACAGTTAACTGCATTCCAAACTGTGTCTCACACCAATACGAGGGGGTTTTGCTTTAACGAACGCAGTGATATGCGAAGATTGGATACCATAATGGTTATGAACAGTAGTCTGGCCAGGAGGTCACCATGTATGGTTTGCGTTTCAGTTGAATTATGTTTGTTCTGATAATCCTCAGCTCCACTTTTATGCATTTTCCCCGCAACCTTTGATTCAGTGACTGTTTCAAAAAAATGTCTGGCTCAGCTTTGAAGGTGCTTAATGTTTCATGCACAATAGCCTTCAGAATTTTCCTTCCCATCAAAGTGAGACTTGGTGGTCCCCTTTTTGATTCCGAGCAGTCTGTGTGCAATGTAAACCTACATTGGAAGTTGTCCCGTCCTATCACAACTCTTCTGCGGCCAGAGACATAATAAAAATAAAGTTCCGAGCCTGTAGTTTCTTTCCTCATGTCTAACATCAGCTCAAAATTCATCTCATACAGATTTAAGGATTCGTTTATTCGACCAAAATTTCCAAATTAACCTCACCCTCTGTAGCAATCGGCTCAAGGATCACATTGTCATTGTACCTCAATCCTAAAACTGCTTTTCCAAAGTGAAGGCCGATATGAAGTGCATGTTTAATATATATTCTGTCACAGTGACGCATTGCCTCATTGGTCCCTAATAGGCTTCATTATTTCCCTTGTTGTCCTCTTCTCATTAATATACTGAAAGAATAGCTTGGGAATCTTGTTAATTATACTTGCTAACGTTTCATCATGCCTCCTTTTTGCTCTTCTACATAGTTCCTTTAGCGTTGCGCTGCATTTTCACAACCACTGTCGTGTTTACACTATTCTGCTCACTTTGTACCTATTATAAGATTCTCCTTACCTTCTTTTCCCGTTCTTAATATTTCTGGAATTTTAATGTTCTCTGCGCTTGTATCCCAAATTTGATCTTTGTAGTAAGATGCTCGACACTTGACAATTCAATTTTGAAAATGACCCCTTACGCCCAAACACTATCCTGTTGCAGCAACACCCAAGTTGACTGTTCCAAGATAACTTTGGACAGATCCTGTTTTATTTTTAGGAAAGTCTGCCTCACCAAACGAAAACAAATCTCTTTTACCGGTTATCTTTCAGTTTTGTGTTTCCTTTAATACACATAAAATGCATGATGTAATGGTAACTGGTCCGAAAATGGCCTCCTAATACTGCTTATAATACCTGACTGGCTGCATTTTCAGCAGTAAGGCCTGAACTGCACCGTCCTTTGCTGCATCTTCCAGATATTGATATATGAACTCTTTGAAATAAATTTCAAGACATATGCACCCCCCACCCGCCTTAATAACACTAGATTTCCCCAATAAATCTGGCAATTAAAATCCATGAGTACAATGACAAAATATTTGTTTTTTTTTGAACAAACTCCAGTGAATTGGTTATACATCTGCTACTGTATTGTATTTTAACTGGCAGTCCACAGACTTCCTCAGCAGTGAGTAAAATCTTCTTCGTGATCGTAAGCTCTCTGTACAAAGCTTCATTTTATGACCCCTCCAAGATATCGTCCCTCCTCACCGCAGTAACTGGTTCATGAATTAATAATGCAACAAATCCTGCTCTTTCACATCTGGTCCTCTCCTGCTCATACTTTCTATATCACAGAACATTCAGTAGCTGGTCCTGATATCACTCAATCAAGTCTCTGTGATGGCAAACATGCTTCAATTTCACATTGTAATTCACTCCCGTATCAAAACTACCTGACAATTAATATTTCCAGCATTAAAGTAAAGGATATCCAGCAAAGATTATAACACCCAGAGGACGCTGTACATCGGAGTTCTGCAAATGTTCACGGTTTGTTATCACGCTGCCCGAAAATGTAACGCTGGTGCTGGAGAAAGTGGTTTTTGTTCAATCGTCATTTTATTATTTATGACATTCCAGAAACGAGCAATCACCTCCACATACCGAGATTAATTCACCGCTCAGCGTGCAGAGAGGAAAACTCTAAATCAAAGGGCAAAATTGTTTGTGCTTCTCCACAACACAGGATGAAAAAGTTGAAGTTCTAAATGGGAGGACAGCTAATTTTGGTGGAGTTGGGTAAGAACTTCCAAAAGCTGATTCGAGGCAGATGGTCGCACGCAAAAGAACAACTGGAAAAGTGGAAGTGTTCAAAAATGAGGTAACGAGAGTCCAGAGACAGTATGTTCGTGTTAGGATGAATGAAAAGGCCGGCAGGTGCATGGAATGTTGGATGATGTGAGAAATTGAGGTTTTAGTTCAGAAAAGGAGGAAAGCATAGAGAAGGCATAAACAGGAGAGATCGAGTGAATCCTGATAAGAGTATAAACGCTGTAGGAATATCGCTAAAAAGGAAATCTGGAGGGCCTAAACGGGACATGAGATAGCTTAAGAAAATAGGCTTAAGGAGAATCCAAACGGTTTTTATAAATACACTGGTACATAAGTTTAACTAGAGACAGAGTGTGGTCTCCCAAATATCAACAAGGCAGGCTATCTGTAGTGTTGCAGGAGATGGGGAGATAATAAACAGGTATTTTGGATCAGTGTTTGTTGTGGAGAAGGACATGGCAGGTATGGAATGTGGGGCATTAGATGGCGACATCTTGCAAAACGTCAATATTACAGAGGAAGAGTGACTGGATGCCGTGAAATGCATAAAACTGGATAAATCGCGAGGACTTGATAAGATTCACCCTCGAACTCTCTGGGAAGCCGGGGAAGTGATTGATGGATCCTTTGCTGGGATACGTGCATCAACAATTGTCACACTTGAAGTGCCGGAGAACTGGAGGTTGGCTAATGTGCTGTTGGTATTTGAAAAAAGAATAAGCAGTTAGGAAAAGCCAGGGAACTATAGACTAGTGACCCTGATATCAGTGGCGGGCAAGTTGTCGAAGGGAATCCCGTGGAATTTTTAGGTATTTGTAAAGGAAAAGACTGATTGAAGACAGCCATCATGGATTTGCATGTGGAAAATCATTTCTCACGAACTTGATTCAGTTTATTTTAAGAAGCAATGAATAGGATCGATTAGGGTAGAGCTGTGGACGTGATCTACATGGACGTCAGCAAGGCGATCGAAACCATTCATTATGGGAGACTAGTTAGCGATGTCGATCTCATAGAATACAGGGAGAACTTGCCATTTGGGTGCAGAACTGGCTCAAATGTAGAAGACATCGGGTGGTGGACTGTTGTTTTTTAGACAGGAAGCCTGGGAATACTGGTGTGCCACATGAATCGAGGCTGTGTCCACTGCTTTTATTAATTTATCTCATTGATTTCGATATGTACACGGGATGGATAATTAGTAAGTTTGCAGATGACACCAAAATTGGGCATGTAGTGCATAGCGAAGACGATTCCCTCAGATTACAACAGGATTTTGATTGATGGCCCAATGGCAGATCGAGTTGAATTCAGATAACTGTAAGATGCTGCATTTTGAAAAACCAATTCAGAGCTGAAGTCATACACTTAATTGTAAGTTGTGAGAGAGTTTTGCTGAACAAAGACAACGAGAAGCATAGATTCATAGTTCCTTGACAGAAGAGGGGCAGGGAGAAATTATTGTGAAGAAAGCGTTTGGTATGCTTTCCTTTTTTGATCAGTGCATTGAGTATAGAATTTGGGAGATCAGATGATATTGGTGAGTTCACTTTTGTATTAATGGGTGCAGTTCTGGTCTCAATCAAAAGGAAAGAAAGTTGTCAAAGCTGAAAGGCTTCAGAAAAGATTTACAGGATGTCGCAAACGTTGGAGTATTGGAGCTGTAGGGAGATGATGGATAGGCTGGGCCTGTTTTCCCTTGAGCAGTGGAGGCTTAGTGGTGACCATAGAGAGTTATATAAAATCAAGAGAGGGCAGAATAGGGTAAAGAGACAAAGTCTTTACCCTGTGGTGGGGGCGTCCAGAACTAGAGGGCCTAGCTTCAGGGTAAGAGGGAGATGTAATAAAAATGACCTAAAGTGCAAACCTTTCACGCAGACGATGGTGCACGAATGGAATGTGTGGCCAGAACAAGTGGTGGAGGCTGGCAGAGTTACAACATTTGAAATGCATCTTGACAGGTGTATGAATAGGAAGAGTTTGGAGGGATATCGGCCAAATGCTGGCAAATGGGACTAGATTACGTAGTGGCGGTATGGACAAGTTCAACGAAAGTGTCTGTTTCCACTCACAATGACTCTATCATTTGCAGCTCACGTTGCTTCCAGCTATACAGCTAGTTAGTAAAGGGTCCACCAGTGTGCTTACCTTTTTTGAGCAATGATCTCTGTCTCCCTGATAGTTCAAACTTGTCTCTCATCAGATGGCGTTTCTCACAAGGAAATGGTTGATACCTTCCTGTGTTTTCCACTCCATAATTCACAGGATATTCAGAACTGTACTTGATCGGGAAGGCAACACAATCTATAGCCCAGAAATGGAAAGCAGTCAGTCAGTGGGTGCAACACTAAATTGCCCGTAATGTTAGGTGAAGGTGTAAATGTAGGGGAATGGGTCTGGTTGGGTTGCTTTTTGGAGGGTTGGTGTAGACTTGTTGTGACGAAGGGCCTGGTTCTACACTATAAGTAATCTAATATAATCACAATCTAATCAAACCTAAACATGGCATTATGGAGTGAATAAGTTGAGATGAAGCACAAATTGTTTCACTCAACTTTTGGATTGTCATCAATTGGTGAATGTGTAAGGGAGTGAGGTGTGTGAGTTCAGGATGCTGGCGAGGGTTAATAGGCCAAGATTTCCAGTTATGGTGTGTATTATTGCATTCAACTGAGTGTCAGCACAATATGTGTGGTGGCCTACACCGGACAAAATCCACCAAGTTTAATTGTTGATGTGATTCTTGGCTTGCCATTTGGGAACGTTTTCTTCAGATGCATTCTGCAGAACGGATCTCTGTTTACACCCACTCAAAAGCATGTTGGATGGCCCAAGTTTTAACCTGAAGGATGCAGATGGCTGGAGTCTGGAAGGCAGACCTTATGGCATCAACATAAGTAACTTGTGAGGTTTGGTTCTGACACGCCATGTCCACACATCTTCTCCCTGGGCAACGCTCTGAATGAAGAGGAATCTGAAAGAGCTGATACTGGTCAGTGATTGGTATCAAATTTGGATGGCATTTGTACCAACACGCAGACCAATAATACTCCTTTGGCTGTTTTCCCCTTGTCCATGGTGAACACCAAATGATTTGTTGTGAAGGAATGTTTGAAAGACTGCCCTGGACCAGCGTGGAAGATCTCTGGACAGTTTCAGGAGCAGGACAATGTGTCACTCATTATCATAGGCAGCTATGACATCGAGTAACACTCCCTAAATTCAGTGATAGTTGTAAAAGCAAAGTCTACTGATCCGAACAAAATGTGACCATGTTTCTTGAATTGGGCAATATAAAGATGTGAATTACAAGTATTCAACAGAACATTGATTGCATTCTCTCTGAAAACAATAGCATTGTTACGATATCTACGGAACTTAAATGTAAACTAATTTCAACACTTTATGCTACCAAAATAAAGAAAGTACATTTTGTTTTATACCGAACACGTTGTCTGAGTATTGTGAAAAACAAAATTGCATATTCAATGTCCCAATAAAATGGATACATTGTCGTTCGAATATTTCCAAATTGGTTGGCCTCTGAACGATTACGTATTCACAATGAGAAAATGGTTGAACATCAAATGGGGTTTCATTATTTTAAATATAATTAATTAATTAAATTTCTCAGTCAGATTTTCGAGCTTCAGCTATTTTTCAACAAGCAAAACATGACAATTATTCAGTGAGCATTACATGTTAGCCTGAATAAATGGTTTGTGGTATTGTAGTCATTTCAATGAATTGAAAGCATACAAATTTTAAAATAAATAATCTTTACCGCCCAGTGTGATTACTGAAAAAAAAGCATATTTGAATGAAAAATCAAACCTTTTCAAAGAGTTTAGTGCCAAAAACAATTCAGTATTTATTTTGGTCATCCAGCTAGAAGATTTAAAATGTCTATGTTCTGAGCAATTATTAAACTCCATAAAGGAACTGACCTTTCAATAGTTGGATATTACACGTTTATGTTACATTAAATGTCGAGTCATAGGGTCGTAGAGATTTAGTCTATCACGACCATATATGCTAAATTAATCTAGTCCTATTTGCCAGCACTTGACCTATACCCCTCTAAATACTTCATATTTATATACTCATTCAGAAGCCTTTTAAAGATTATAACTGTCAGAGTCATAGTATCAAATTTTTAGCAGCATTTACAATGGGTAATAATCAGTTACTGTCTTTTATTAGCATCTGTACATGGTATAATGCAGAACTATAATGTTAAGAAGAAGGCCATTGAGATACACTGTTTGCTTCAGCTCACGAAATATCTACCCAACTTATCCCATTTGCCATTTCTATCGCTGCAGCCCTCTAAATCCATAGTTTTCAAATTTATAACCACTTTTCTTTTGAATCCAAATGCACAACTCTCCTAGATGGGCCATTCCAAATCCTAACAACATCCTGCTATCAACAAGTTTATTCTCATCTCACTGCCAGCTGTATTGTTGACAGTATTTAGATTCTCTCACCCGTCCATTACCTAAACTTTTCATCCTAATTACAATTTTAATCACTTATTTAGTTACTCGTATTTTTCGACAAAGTAATGTTTTTGTGTTCCTGTTTATATGGCTGTGTGGACAATCCTCTGTAATTGTACTGAAAATGAAAAGAGAGTCAAAAAATCCTTTTGTTCCTGGATTGGCAAAATGAACAAGATGATTTTCATGGAAGAAAAATGGACATTTATCGTGGCTGTTGGACAACTAAATATTTCGATATTCCCTAAGGATTTAAATTGAGATTTTCTTTTTCAAATCTGCGTGGCATAATCTTTTGGTCAATAAATAAATATCATTGGTGACAAAATGAGAAATTACTAGAAAAGCTCAGCAGGCCTGACAGTATCTGTGGAGATGCCAAGGGAGAGGATGAACAGCCTGTGTAGCAATGACATAGGCAGGAGGAGTGACAAGGTCCTGAAAGAGAGGTCAGAGAGTTGAGTTGAAAAACAGGATCTTTGTGATTTAAATGTCAAGATCACTTCCCGTGCCACTTTGCGGTGAGACAGATAGTGTAAATTAAAACTTGTCTTATGATCTGATGCGGAGGCAGGGTTTCATATTTTTGAAAAATTGGGATCTCTTCCAGGGCAGGACGAAGAAGGAAAAAAAAAGATTATTTGCATCTGAACTGTAGGGTCAGCAACATCCTGGCGGAGAGATTCGATAGAGCAAATTTTGTACGTTTAATATAATAACGTCGGAGGCTGGGTACAAAACAAGCGGATGAGAAAGTGAGCAGACGGTATGGGTAACTAGGACAAACTGGCAAGAACAATCCACTGAAAACAGTAAGGGACGGAATCATAAAAGCTCACTTCTGATTTGTAAATAATGGAAATGAGTCTCAATATAGACAGTGATTAATAAATAAAAATGCAGAGTGTGTAAAGCATAGTGCACAAGAAAATATTAAAAGATAAAGCTAATCAGTGAAACTTATTTAAAACCTTTCACAATTTGCTCGCAGTTCTTGAAATGCAACACATAAGTTGACAGCACAAACGACGACAAATAGGTATGGCCTGATGGGGATTGATGAAAGCTTAGTACTGGTGAATTAGATGGGCGAAAGCGCTCAGTATTCTAAAAGCATAGACAAGAGGAAGCATGTGGGACTGCTGCTCATTGAATCATGGAATCGAATCCCGAAAGTCTAGAAATGTGCCCAACATTATCAAAGCAGCATCGAAAGAGTAACCCACCCAGACAAATTCCCCTTCCTCTGTACATGAATTCTTGCTCATGAAATTAACCTGTACCCTCCTGAACACTAATGGAAATTGAACATGACCAATTCACCCACCCTCTGCATCGTTGGACGGTTGGACGAAAACGGAGCACCCAAAGAAAACTCGCACCGAAACGGGGAAGACGTGCAAATACCACACAGAAAGTCTCCCGAGGCTCCAACCGAACACAGGTCTCTGGCACGATGAGTCAACCGTGCTAATCACTGAACCACCGTACCGCTCTCCTGGTTGAGGATGATCTCAAGGCTATGTCAAGAAATGATATTGGTGCAGAGGGTGGGTGAATTGATCATGTTCAATTTCCATTAGTGTTCAGGAGGGTACAGGTTAATTTCATGAGCAAGAATTAATGTACAGAGGAAGGGGAATTTGGGTGGGTTACTCTTTCGATGCTGCTTTGAAAACGTTGGGCACATGTGTAGACTTTCGGGATTAATCGGTCTGGACAAAAATCAAAAACAAGAGAAGGACCCTTGGTTGGAGTAATTTCCAGCACCACCACACCACCAAAATAGTGAAGAATATAAACTAAGAAATAAGGTGAATTGTGAAAGACAGAGTGTTTATGGGTGCGTTGAAGATGCATATTTATTGGGTTAATATTCGGCAAGATTAGCCCAGAAGAACGATTCATTAAATGTACCAAGCATTGTTTCTGAGAACACCGTGTAATAGAACAACTAGATAACTAACTACTGTTTTGTGATGAGGAAGGACTAATAAATGGCCTTGTATTTAATGGTCCTCTTAGAATGAGTGATCACAATATGTTACAGTTTTAGATTAAGATTGATTATTTGAACACAGAGTCACTGACGAGAATTTTGGTGTTGGGCAATGATAATTACACTGGCTGAGCGAAGACCTGAACTGGGAATGTACTGGGGAAAATAAATTAAGGGGCAAGACAGATGAAGTACAGTTGGAAACACTTACAGATATGATAAACACCTCTCAAAAAGAATATTCATGAGTTATAGATTAAATTTGAAATGATGAACAGCCATCCATGTTTCAGAACTGAAATCATCGATAGCATTAAGACAGAAATTTGGTCAAGGTATTCTGCAGGAAATGAGGAGGCGCTGGTCACCCAATATTAACGCTTATTTGTTAACTGAAAAAGCAGATAGTGTTCTGAGGACCGGTTTTGAATCCTGCCATGATAAGTGCTGGAGTTTGAATTCACACTTGGAAATAAGGGACTGATGGTGTCCATTAGTCGATTGTCATGCAAACCCATCCAGTTTGCTAATACCTCACAGGGAAGGAAACTGCCATCCTTGTCTGGTCTGGCCTCCACGTGACGCCAGACACAGCAATGCGGTTGATTCTTAATACATACTTAAACAGATGTAAAAACTGGCTGTGATGCATAAATGGAGTTCACAGATAAATATTAATACAATGGAACAGTAGGGCAGAACCTGGTAGATGGAGTTTCATATGCGGAAGTGAGAGGTTTTCCATTCTGGTCAAAACAAATAAAAGGGTAAATTTTGATTGAAATGGGAAACAGAATCAAAGTGCGTTAAGCAATGAAGGATCTGGCTGTCTCTGTGCGTTTATCTCAGGTTCAGCATTCAATAAGAAAGGCAAATGAAGACCTGGCATTTATTGCAGGATGACTAGATTAAAAATTTTAAGTGGATTTGTTACGATTATTTTTGGATTTGGTTACAATATTGTGTCCAGATTTGGATTCCATCCTTGAGAAAGGATGTGGCGGAATTGTTTGCCGTTCAGTGGAGGTTCACCAGGTGTATTGCTCGCACTAAAGGGTTTTTTTAGATGAAGAAGTTGAGAATCTTGGACTTGTGCTTTCTGGAGTTCAGGCGAATGAATGAGAGATCTGATTGAGATGTTTGAAATGCTGTAGGGGATTGATAAGGTGAATGTGGGAAAGATGTTCGCCTCCCGGGATAGTGTCATACAAGAGCACATTGGTAGAGAGTCAGAGGAGATAGGTTCTAAACTGACATGGAAAAAAAAAATAATTCTCTTCGAAGATTATGAATCTGTAGAACTCACTGCCACCAGAGGGGAGGCAGATTAGATCAACAGATTCAAAAAGAAACAGTCAAAGGGCCGAAGTGTCCACAGCTGCTCCTAATCCCTGCGTTTCTCCATTTATCCCAGCTGTAGCTCTTGGTGTTCAGTGACCATTGATGGATGGGATGGCCAAAGTCTGGGGTTTGTTTGAGGGATGTACAGGCGTGCTCCGTGTGTGCGGAATAAGACAAAGTTAAAAATCACACAGCACCAGGTTGTAACGCAACAGATTATTTTTAAAGTAAAGCTTTCAGAGGGCTGCACCCACCCAATGAATTCCATTGACTAGAGCTTCCGACTTTATCACCGCTTTCATAACTGCCACCACTCAGAATCACATATTCGAGATCAAGGTCATCGAGCTGGCAACGCCAAGTGTTGACCAACTGCTTTACAAAGTTTCTGTGGTGACCGAACTCAACCGCATTCCTTGACAGTGAACTCCAGACAAAGTTAAGAATCACACAGCACGAGGTTGTACCCCAACAGATTAATTTTAAAATAAAAGTATTCAGAGGGCTGCAGCCACCCAACCAATTCCATTGTCACCCACCAGGCTTTAATTTGTATCTTCCAGAAAATTAGTAATTGTGCCCCATAATCAAATCCCAAATATTCTTTTCATCATTTTCTAAACTTCTTTCAATGCGAGATTTTTGGAGTAATTCCAACACATTTTCAAAATTTTGTATTCCTATGTTTAACTTTATTTTTCACTCTTTCCATTCCGTAACAATTACTAATGAATCTGCACCTCGGTATCCTAGACGAAGGATGACACTATAAGCGGTGGAATTGCAACCATTTCACTGCACTTGTTTCAGGCCACGTAACAATATACATATTTCTAATTATAATTTATGAACATCGCAAACAAACGTTGATTTTTTTAGATGCTCTCCGGATGTTATTTTCAAAAAATGAATACATAATTGTATTCTGTTAATTTGTTTTCATATAATCGCGAATTAACAATGTGATTCTGTTGGAATCTTTTATGAGACAGCCACAAATATTTATTTGGACTTGGACCTGAATTCTCCTTTTCATGCTTTGCCCCATCTGCATTCTTTATTCAGAAAGCTTGTATGACATCAGTATTTGACTAGGTTTTGGCACTTTTCCATTTTATATAGACATTCTTTGATACATTCGCTGCAATATTTCCAGCTGAAGGACGTTTTCATTTGCATACTCATTCATTACGTTTTTCGAAAGATCCAGAGTAATGAGGATAAATATTCAATTAAAGTCTACATTATAAACACACTGTAGGAGCTTAAACTAAAATCTAATGTTTACCCTGAGTTGGAACCAAATTGTTAGAACACTTGTCCATTGTTCTTCATATTGAAAAGAAGTTAAAAAATGATGAGGCAACGCACTTTGGGGGGAGAAGTATAGCGTCTGCACTTCATTTAGATCCAGCAATGCAAAAGAATTATGATATGAACAGGATTCAAATGTTGGGAAAAGAAATACATCAGTTTTCAATTATCAATGGAAAACAGATCCCAATTTTCCGTATCATTGATGTTTGATTGGCCATCAATCACTCTTTTCAACTCACACTCACCTTTCCCTGTCACTCACACTTGAATTGTCATTCTTCCTCCTTCTTCCAATTCTTCCCTCACACTCCTAATCCCTTTGCACTGTCCTTTCTGCTGCTACAAACCCTACACTGGCCGTCTCCCTTCACACTCCTCGTCTGCCTCTCCCATTGTATGTTACATCATTTCCACTGTTACTCCCAGTCCGCTTGACCCTCTCTTTCCCTTTTTAGTATAAAAAACTAGGCTGATGAATGTTTCTGATTTGAGTGTCACTAATGGCCATCAGGGAATGGTGAGATTTGAATTGTCAGTGTCCATTCGGAACATACAATAGATTATGTTTACCACTGTCTGATGCACCGTGAACGGGTTGGTTTTGTTCCCCATGCTACAAAGTAGAACTTCTTTCTGACCCTTGTCACTCCACTTTATCAAACAGCCTCATTACAGATAGAACAAACCTATCCTGAGAGAATCGAAAGGCCATTTGTCGATTTTCTTTGGAATGTGTGAGAATAGTGAGCACATTGTTCATGTAAACCATCTTCAGTCCTTCTGCTTTTTATTGCCTCGAACTGATGTTCCAGTGTTACTTGAAGTGAGATCAGATTGCGTTCCCTTGCCATCAATGCAGTAAGTGGCTGAGTGTGGCATCAAAGATCCAGAATCAAAAAACTGAGGTCAATGGATCCAGGAGAAAAATCTGCATGTGTAATGTCCTCGACCAAACATTGGAAAATCCAATCTCTCTAAGTTATCTTCCAAGGTACATGCGACCTGAAAAAGGATGAATTTTCTTTTCTTTCACGATTGTTTGTTAAAGGTCTTGGAATCCATTTCAAACATTTGTGTGTGTGTGTGCGTGGGTGTGTGTGTGTGTGTGTGTGTGTGTGTGTGTGTGTGTGTGAGTGAGTGTGTGTGTGTGTGTGTGTGTGTGTGTGTTTGTGTGTATGCGCACCACTTGGACAGCAAAAGGTTCAAGAAGGCTTTCAACAGCTCCAGTGCTCCTGGGGATGACAAATATACTTTGCCTTTGACGTTGCCTTCCAAACCCCTTGGATGAATATGGCCTCTGAAAAATCCCAAGCTAATTCATGTTTTCACTGTTTGGTCAAAAGTCGCAGGAAGGTCGGACATTCTGGTTGCGGGTGACTCCGACAAAGTTAGAAGCACGTTTGACATTCAGGTAAGATTCCCTATTACTTTCCATCTGTTAATTTCGGAGGTGTTTCGTCAGTGTCATTGAGTTCAACATTTTCATGGCAAGTCATAACAATACAACATTGTTAAGGATCTTTCACACAGAAAGCTTGCAATTTATCATTTAATGTTCATATCGAAATACTTGAGAGATATCTGAAAAAGTAGCTTTGTTGTTGCAGTTCAGATCACATAAATCGCCACAGTTCAGACAGAAAAAGACATAAAACATACACGCTGCGACTGGCAAGATTTAGAACGCATAGGATGGGGTAGAAACTGCAAGATATGGGCACAACCGAAATGTTGAGCTTATTCAAGGAAGATGGACTGCGGTGTCCTTGAAATTTACAAAGCAGTCAGGCAGGGAGAACGTTGACGAGCGCGATTGAATGAGGCAGACGAATCTGCTGTCAAAATGAAAAAGAAGGCTTATGTGAAGTTAAGATGTGAAGGCTCAGATAGGACTCTTGAGAGTCACAAATTAGCCAGGAAAGCACTAAAGGGAGTGCTAAGAAGAGCCAGGCAGAGACATGAGAGGCCCTTCGCGGATATGATCAACAAAAGCCTGAACGCTTATACAACTATGTCAGTTATAAAAACATAACTAGAGTAAGATTAGGGCCAATCAAAGATAGTAGAGGGAAGTACGGCGTGGGATCATAGGAGATCGGGGAAGCGCTAAATGATTACTTTTCGTCAGTATTCGCACTAGAAAAAATGCAATTTCGTCAGGGAGAATATTGAGCTACAGGATATTAGACTAAATGGGGTTGAGTGTAACAAGGAGGAGACGTTAGCAATTCTGGAAATGTAAAAAAAAAGGTAAGTACCCTCGGCCAGATGGGATTTATCCTAGAATTTTCTGGGAAGCCAGGGAGGAGATTGTTGAGCCTTTGGCTGTTATGTTTATGTCGTCATTGTCTACACGGATAGTGCCAGAAGACTGGAGAATAGCAAATGTGGTTTTATTGTTCAAGGACGGGACTGAAAACAAACCTTTTTTTTTACAGACCAGTGAACCTTACTTCGATTATGGGTAAAGTTTTTTGAAAAAAGTTATAAGAGGTTGGATTCATAACCATCCAGAAAGGAATACCTTGGTTCGGCCTAGTGACCAAAATTTTGTGAAGGGTACGCCGTGCCTCACACACGTTATTAAGTTCATTGAGTTGGTGAACTACCAGTTGGATGAGAGTAAAGAAAATAATATGGTGTATATCGATTTCAGTAAAGCGTTTGACAAGGTGTCACTCGGCAGGCTATTTCACAAAATAAGGATTGAGGATGACTTAGTGATTTGGATCAGAAACTGGCTGGCTGAAATAAGACAGACCGTGGTGGGTGATGGGAAATGCTCATCCTGGAGTTTAGTTACAAGTGGTGTAGCACAAATATTTGTTTTGGATCCACTGCTGTTTGTCATTTTTAATGAATGACCTGGATGAGGGCGAAAAAGGATGGGATTTTAAATTGCAGATGAGAGTAAGGTCGGGAGAGTTGTGAATAGTGATGAAGGATTTTGTAGGTTACAGGGGGACATAGATGAGCTGCCAAGCGCGGCTGAGAGGTGGCAAATGGAGTTTAATGCAGAAACGTGTGAGGTAATTCACTTTGGAAGGAGGGTAAGCAATGCAGAATATTGTCTAATGGTCAGATTCTTGGTAATGTAGATAAGAAGAGAGATTTCATTGTGCATATGCAGATGTAACTCACAGTTGCCAAAAAGGTTGATAAGGTTGTTCAGATGGCATACAGTGAGTTAGATTTCATTCATAGAGCGATTGAGTTTCAGAACGATGAGGTCATGCTGCAGCTGTAGAAAGCACTGGTGTGGCTGCACTTGAAGATTTGCGTACATTTCGGGTCACAGCATTATTGGAAGAAGTTAAACCCTTGTAAAGGGTTCAGAGGAAATTTACTCAGATATTGCCTGCATTGGAGGGAAATTCTTCCGAGAAACGGCTGAGGAACTTGAGGCTGTTTAGGTAAGAGACAAGAAGGCAGAGTGCTGACTTAATAGAGACATATGAGATAATCAGGGAGTTAGATATGGTGGACAGTGACAGCTTTTTTTGCTTCTGGAGGCGATGGTTAGCACGAAGGAATGCAACTTTTAATTGAGGGGTCATAGATAGAGAACAGATGTCGGACGTAGTTTATTTACTCAGAGAGAGTAGTAAGGGCGTGGGACAGCAGTCGACTCGTCAATATTGAGGGCATTTAAGTGGTCATTGCATAGACATACGGATGAAACTGGAATTGTTTAAATTGGATATGAGCTTCGTATTTGTTTCACAGGTCGGTGCAACATTGAGGCCGAAACCGCCTGGACTGCGCTGAAATGCTCTATGCCTGTGTCTATTTCAAACATTGGTCATCGCACATCGAGCAGGACAGCATTTTGGCCCACGCTGTTGTGCCAAGCATTCATCCTAGCCTAATACCAACCTAACCTACACACCCCTCGATTTACTGCCAACCATGTGCTTGCACAGTAGTCGCTTAACTGTCCGAAGTGTCTCTGACTCTACGACCACGCACCCAACACTCTCTGTGTGAAGAACATACGTCTGATATATCCTCTATCTCCTCCTCCAGTCATCTTAAAATTATAATACTTTTTTTCTCTGGCTGTCAACTCATTATTTTGTACACTTCTATCAAGTCACCTCTCTTCCTTCTTCTCTCCAGTGTGTCGAGTCTGAGTTCATTTCGGCAGCATACTTGTAAATATTCTCGATAACGTGTCTACATCATCAACAATGAGGCAACCAGAACTGGACACGATATTCCAAGTGTGGTCTTACCAGTGCTTTATGGAACTGCAGCGAAACATCGCGGCTCTTGATCTCAGTCCCCCTGTTAATTAAAGCCAAACAGTGTATACTTTCTCAACAACCTTGTTGAATTGCACGGCAAATTTGAGGGACCTTTGTGCGGCCACACTAGCCAGAATCATGTTTATAACCCTGTATTCAGCGTTCCAATTCGAGCTTCCAAAATGTGTCACTTCTAATTTATTCAGATTAAGCTACATCTGGCACATGTCAGACCAGTTCTGCAAACTATCAATGGTATGTTGTAGCCTTCAACAGCGCTAGAGAATATCTACAGCAGCACCGACGTTTGTGCCAAGGCAAACGTACGAACCCACCCTTCCACTTCTCCATCTCAGTCATTTATAAAAATCTGGCACCTGGAACATTCGTGCCTCTCCATATTCTGTGCAATCCGTCGTTTATGTACAGTTTCCAACTTCACCAGAAGGTATCCCAATGATAAACGTCTATCAAGAACTCCCTCCTGTACCACCCAATCATCTGCACGTTTAGTTGCATTCACTCCCTCTTCTTCGACTCTGTAGCTAGCGGCACTGGTAGTAATCTTGAGATTATTGCTCTGCTCGTGTTGCTTCCAATCTAACTCCCTGAAATCACTAGTTAGATCCTGATCCACTTTCCTACTTATGTAATTGTTACGAATATACATGAAAACGTCTCGCAGCTCATCCTCTCCCTTCAGAATCATGTAGAATCGATCAGCAACATCGCGCATCCTGGCACCTGGGAGGCAACATCCCTTCGGGGAGTCCCGTTCGCGATCAGAGGATCTCTGTCAGTTCCTCTAACGATTGAACTGCAAAATGTTAGAGAGAAACTCAACAGATTGGCAGTTTCTGAGCAGAGAGGAAGAAATTTAACTTATTGAGTTCAGTACGACTTTTTCGGAATGCATTTAGATAATACTCGGTATTTTAATTCTGAATTTGTCTCCAGATGTAGCCTCATCCACTGTGCTTCTCTCAACTTTCTCTGTTTTCGTTTCAGATTTCCACTATCCCTAGAATTTTCCTTGTCTTGACAATGCTCGGTTCCATTTGCGGGCAATTACACAATATGGTCCATTGCTTTTCCCATTGGAGTTGTTGTGTTATTGTATTGCACTGAAGTCTTTTTCTTCATTAATTTCCACAAAAAAAACTTTTTTTCCTCGATCCCCTTGCATGCATGAATCTCGGGAAATCGATTTCATTTGACAATGTATTTTAGGGGCTGTTGGATTTCATGGAAGAACGTTCCTTGAATAGTTGATTGATGATGACACATGTTTTATCCTTTTCTGAACAAGTGTTTTCTCCCCAGGCAATGAAAGCTTTGCATCCAAACCGTATGATAATCACAGTAAAGATGATTATCACTCAGCCCATCATCTCTGCACCAGTTTTGAACGAGCTACATTTCTGTTGTTACTCTATTGTAATGTTCCTGTACTCCTGCACGTATTGTTATCTGTGTTGATGTTTAATTCAGAATATCACGTCCAGTTCTGGATAAATTTATCAACCTGTATACCCTGCAACTAAACAGTGCAGATTTAAAATTTATTTCCCTAGATCATATTTGAACTTCTTCTGTCCTTTTTACATTTTCGACGATAATCCACCTCCTAAATGTATTTTTCCTTGGTCTACATTATATTTTAATCTGTTCGTCAATGGGAATGTCAAATTCTGGTGATTTGGGATTACGATTGAACTCCGTGGCCACTGACTCTATTCCGTCCTCTCTCCGAGTCAATGTAATATTCATTCTGTCCCTGGCTCATTAATCCATGGGTTTTAATGAATAATTTCATTGTACATATCTCGTTTCGTTTTAGATTGAAGTAAAGAAAAGTAAATTTACTGTTTCAATCCAATAAAATGCAATGTTTGTCAAATCATGTTTACACGTTCGGTGTAGTACATGGTGCGTTGAAGATTCAAATTTGTCTTTTTAGACCAACGCCAGGAACGTCCAGACAAATCCATGCTTCATCACGTTGTTCAGGGCAACAATGCCCAGTGAAAATCAATTGCTTGGCGGTGTTCTAGTTCAGCAGACATCAGCACAGTGACAATATCTTCATTGTGCGTTTCTGGGGGGCAGGGGAAAGATGGTTACAGCATTGTACAAGGATAACCCAACAAAATCATCCAGCCTGCGACATTAAATCACCCATCATTCAATTTCAACACTGGCTTCGTTCGAACAATTGGTGTTGGGAAGTAAGACCGATAGACAATGATGACAACATGCAAACAAGTCCAGTTATTATTGGGAATTGAAAGTGTTGTATTGAAAGCCATAAACTATTTCTGTTTGTTCAGTGACTGCGCTTCATGTCAATGTCCGTGGATTCTAAATATGCCACTGGAGGGTTTCCCTCTCTTATTAATAAGTGGTTCTTTCAATGCGTTATCCCATTGTAGCAGCAGATGCATCACCTCCATCAATAACAGGGATCAGAATCTGCAGAGACATGGAGAGGACAGTTCAGTATCTCAGAACAATAGACTTGAAAGTTCAAACTATGATTCAGAATCTAAGAGCTATAGACTGGAATGATCCAGCATTGGACAGGAGTTTATTCTTGAGTCTTTTCTATGCTTCCTGGTATTGGGAATAACTGCCATATCGGACATTACGTGTACTGATGATAATTCAGGCCGTTTCCAAACCCATTCTGGCTATTGTTGGCCTACCTGGGAAGACTTTCTATGTCTGTTCTTTTATCAATTTCATAAACCAAATGTAAAATTGGCAATTCTGAAGCAAACGTCTTTAGTTTCAAACACAATCTAAATTCATGTTCCACGGATTTCACATCCGAGAACAGAACTGTTCATAACCTCGATGGATTTTTTTTTGCCCTTTACTGATTGATGTCTTATTATTCTCTCCATTATAAAAGTTGTTCACTGCCAGTTCCACCATATCTATAGCGTCCACCTCAGTCTCGATTTCAGCAAGTCATTCAACAAGGTTCCCCGGGGAAGACTGGCTAGCATCGTTAGGTCGCGGGGTACAAAAGGAGAACAAGACATTTGGATTTAAAACTGGTTAGAATGTCGAAGAAATAGGGGAGTATTGGAGAATTGTTTTTCCAATGGAGGTCTGTGACCAGTGGAGTGTCAAAAGGATAGGTTCTGGGTCCACTACTTCTTGTCATTCATATAAGTGATTTGCATGTTAAGTAGAAGTTTAGTTAGTACGTTTGCAGATTATATCAAAATTGGAGGTGTGGTGGACAGGAAACAAATTATGTCAGATTACAATGGGATTTTGATAAGATGAACCAACGGGCTAAGTTGTGGCATATGGAGTTTAATTTCAATAATTGCGAGGTGTTGCATTTTGGAAAAGCAAGTCCAGACGGGAACTATTCAATTAATGGTACGTTCCTCGGGAGTGTTTTTGAATAAGGAGACCATGCAGTGCAGGTTCATGGTTCCATGAAAGTAGAGTCGCAGAACGATAGGAAAGAAGTCTTTTGGTATGCTTTCCTTTATTGGTAAGGACATCGAGTATAGGAGTTGGTTGGTAATGTTGCAGAGGTACAGGACTTACATAGGCCACTTTTGAAATATTGCGTGCAATTCTGGTCTCCTTCCAGTTGGAAGGGTATTCTGAAACTCGAAAGATTTCAGAAAAGACTTTCAAGGATGTTGCAATGATGGAAGGATTTCAAACAAAGGGAGATGTTGAATAGGCTGGATATGTTTTTCAGGGTACTCGGAGGCTCAGTTGTTATCATATAGAGGTTTATAAAACCATGAGTGGCATGGATAAGATAAGTAGACAAAGTATTTTCCTTGGGATGGGAGAGTCCAGAACTAGAGAGTTTAGGTTTGAGGTGAAGTGGCAAAGGTATAGAAGGGTGGTGCATGTATAGAATGAGCTGCCAGAGGAAGTGGTGGAGGCTGGTACAATTGCACATTGAGAAGTCATTTGCTTGGTTATATAATAGGAAGTGTTTCGAGGGATATGTGCCAACTGCTGGCAAGCGGTACTAGATTAGGTTGGGATATCTGGTCAGCATGGATGAATTGGACTGAAGGGCCTGTTTCCATGCTGCACGTCTCTACGAATCTCTGTCTCAATGCCTTTTTGTCAGTGCTATTGCTGAATAAACCATTGTGTACGACCGCATAAAGTTCCGACTTTACGGTTCCCACTCACCACCAGCCACTGTTACATTTACAAGTATTTCCATCACAGTTTCTTTCTTGCTTCTAAAGTAACTTCGTAAAAGTTACACTATGTCAGAGTAGTACAGTTGCTAAATGATTAATTCAAAGGTATAGGTTATTATACTAAAGTGACTCTTTAAAATCTTACTACAGCTGTTGATACAACTTAAATTCAAATTATAAGAAATATCATAAATGCAAATTTAGCTCATAGCAATCATCAGACCACCAGCAGTTGTCTAAAAGCCGATCTGTTTCACTGATGTACTGTCCTGAAAAATCGAACGTATTATCTGGTCTGGACAAAGTTTCACTTTCAATCCATAACAATGTGCTTACCTCTCTCGTGCCTTTTGGATTGGCCTCACAGTCAAGGGCAAAAAGCGTTGGTTATTAAATGATGCCGTTGGTAGAGGTGTCATAATCCCATGTAATAACAAAATTAATGTTTACATCAAACAAAGAATGACACAAGAGACCTGAACCTGAACGAAATAGTAAGTTCTGGTGCAACCAAGCAGGTTTGGCAGGCTCTCGTGAGAAAAGTACCGTTAGCAGATTAAGTCCATTGAATGTACATCGGAAATTAAAACAGCTGGCAAATAGTGCGATTGATTATGGTGATAGGGGCGACCATTTTGAACGAGAGGAATGAGTTAAGTCGATGAAGAAAAAAGAGAAAGATAGATAGAAAAAGAAGCAAACCAGGGGATTGTTGATGATCAGCTTGGAGGGAAAAAACATGTGTGGCTAGACCAATGTATTTTTCACCTTTTCTCAAATCCCTGAATTTCGAGATATATTTCGTGTATATTCGAGATCCTGTATGAAAGAGTCGTGTCCCCTCTGTCTCTCTTCCCTGAGTGTGGTTACTTCTTTTATTCATTGATGGGATGTGGGTGGCCCTGGGTGGACGAGCATTTATTTCCCTTTTCTCGTTGCACTTGAGAAGGTGTTGGTGAGCTGCCTTGTTGAACGACTGCATTCCAAGTGCTATACATTGCCAGGGCCTCGGTACATCCATTTATTATGACACATCATAGCGACTGAAATAACTGAGTTGCTTGTCAATTTCAATGGGCAATGGCGAGTCAACCACATTGCTGTGGGTCTCGAGTCATATGTAGTCCAGACCAGGTGATGATGGCAGGTGCCCTTCCGTGAAGGACATTAGTGAGCCCAGTCGTACTTTTTATTTATCTGAGAATTTCTGATGATTTCATAGTTTCATAACATTCTTAATTCCAAATGTTCCATTGAATTGAAATGCCATCATCTGCCGTGGTGAGGTTTTAATCCAGCGTCCAGTTCTTGGAACCGTGGATTAATAGCCTCAAAGCAATATGTACAACATCGTCTTCCCAGCATTTCCAGTCTTCTCCATCGACATTAGTGGTGTTACTGTTATCGTGACTGTGGGTCAAAAAAATTGTGCCGTTACACTGTCAACTAGTTATATTGAGAGCGTTACTGTTAATATATGAGGTCACTAGGACTGTGCAGAGATGAAACGGTTGCTCAGCCAGGAAAAGCAACTGAAGAGAGGAAGACATTTTCAACAGTGACTGTATGTACCATGTATACGGGGATTTGACTTGCTCCTCTCATTGGTAAGCCAGTGATGTTGTGTGGATGTTTGTTTCTCGGGGTTGAGTTGTCAGTTTCTGCATTCCAACAAGGCACCTCGGAGTCTGGTGACCCCACTTTTCATAACGTGTCGGGACTGCATTTACTGTGTATCTGGGTCTGCTACATGGCTAACAAATGTAACAGAGGCTACATAGAAGGGGGCTGTGCAAACTGTGAGAAACAGTGTACTGCACTATCCGCTGCAGGATGTTCGGGAATATTTTCCTGGATTAGTGTACTTTTTCTAATTTCAATGTGTGAATCCACTTTGATGCAACAATGAGAATGTCACCGAAGTGTGTCACCTCGTTGAACATAACCTGCACTCTCACACCAGGGACAGGACTGTGATGGCACTGGCCATGTTGTTAACTTTTATAAATCTAGAACATTCCGGGCAGGAGTAACTCACTTACCTATCATGGTCCTGAGTTCCGTCCCCTGACGTAATGACGTGGTGTCAGAGGCGATCTCTTTCTGACGTGGTGTATACATTGTTTCTGTCTCCGTACAGAAAGGAACAGGAAATCTTCCCGAAATATTAGAGAACAGGATGACCCGTGAAAATGATGGTGGGAGGGCAGGCAATTAGAGTCATTAAACAGAAATTATTTGATAACCTCCATGTATTGAAGGTTTGTACGTTGCTGCACCAGATAAGTGATGAATTTCAAGGATTACGCAGAGAGGGCTGGTGAAATGGGCTGGCTGGAGAACTCTTTTAGGAGCAAGTGCAGACATGATGGGTCAAGAGTCTGTACAGTCAACCCCATGGTTCTATGAGCCACATTCCTGAGTATTGAGCGAGGGCAAAGTTCTAACAAGCTTTTTCCGTTCTGGACGGGATCCTGCGGACTGGAAAGCAGCTATTGTGACCACACATAATGGACAGGATGTACAGGGATAACAGAACACGATATAGTGGAAAGCTTCATGTCAGCTCTCAGGAAGTTATTAGTATTTTGGAAGTAAGATGAGAACAAGAAACTTGGAGAATAATAATGTGATTTTTCAAATCAGAAGAGATTCAGGAAAGTGGAATTATCTTTTGTAAATCTGCTGACGGATGTTGGTTGTGACATCAAAAAATGGGAACCAGTTGGAATCGGATTTTCAGAACACATTTCATGTTGTTGCACACAAGTGAGTGAAGAAAGTTAGAGTTCTTGTGTAATGGTTGAAGATACTAATGGACTGAGAATTGGATAATGGGGAGAACACAGAGGGAAGGGTCCTGCTTTGTACTAAAGAACATTGCTCATAACATATCACATGTACCAGTGCTTGGAACACAGCCATTCACAAGGCAACGAAGTGAGTTGAATGTGGCAAATATATGCCATTCTTTTCAAATTTATTTATTCGAAGGTGAGAGGTTAAGAAGTGCCAGTAGCAGAAAGGAACCCGGATGTCCTTGGTCATGTGTCACTAACATAATTCATGCAGGGCATTACAATTTTTTAATTGTGAAATGATTCAAGTACAGTCGGAAAAATAAACATCAACTTGACATTGTAGAATGTTGTTGAAGCAGCATTTGCAGCATGTTTTTCAGATTTTCTCTCCTTTATGACGAATTATCTCCTTGCCGCAAGACAGTGAAAAGGAGAGTGTGAAGGAAATGAGTGTGGCACCATGAGAGTGTAAGAGGTGATTGCATTGTAACATGAGGTTTTTGAACTCACAGTTATGACATTCAAGAAAAAAAGCATTACGTGAAAAAATGCATTTCTTTCGTTGAAGAGATGTGATTCCCATTACTTCACTTACCTGTGTAGGGCCTCCATATTATTTCAGGGGGTAGATCAGGTTCTGAATGAACTCTGACCTTCTCAACTTGCAGTTAGTGTGTGATCCTGCACTCTTCACAAATCTGCCAGCAGCCACAATGCCTTACTCAGAAAGAATTAGCCGTTCCCACCGGCTTGTAAATTCCACAGGAATACAAGTCCTTCTTCTTCGAGAGGGAAGATGTCTCCTTCAGACTTGTCACACCCCATTGACTTTTCCTGCTCACTGTCAAAAACTATGTTAAAGTTACACGTGTGTACCGTTAACAATGGAGCCAGGAAGAACAACGTGGAGCAGTCTATCTGTACAGACTCTGTTTCACTGGTTTGTCATGTGGAGCCACCATGACATTCGCCCATTGCTGTATACGTGGCTTGATGGGCAGAATGGCCTCTTCCTGGTTCCATGGAAGAGCCTCAACAACTTAGTTGGTCGACCCCTAGTTGTTGTTTAGCAGCTGGATGTGGTGACTGAGCTCTATGTCTCCCTATGTAATGACAGGAGGGACTGAATGGGCTGTCATTCTTATCGAAAAGTTTTGTTGGGCAGAATGGCTTCTTCATTACAATGAAACGATTTTGAGCTTTTAGGTGAACATTTTTTCCGGTGTTAAGGTGCAGAGTATAACTTTAATGATGCATGAATGTTACAGATATTCTAATAGCACAATCTTAAACATATAACATAGATCATAGAAAAGTACAGCACAGAACAGATGTTGTGCCGATGTTTAATCCGAATGTAAAATATAATAACTGAACCTACTCACCGGTAAATTCACTGCCGACCATTTGCCTATCCACAAGTCGCTTTAATGTCCCGAATGACTCTGCTTCCACCAGCACCACTGGCAACGCATTCCATACCTTCACATCTCTCTGCATATAGAACCGACTTCTGACATCTCCTCTATGCCTGTCTCTTAATATTTATGACTTCTCAAGGCAGTCAATCCAGCCTTGGCGAAAAGCCTCTGGCTATTGACTCTATTCATGATTCTCCTTACCTTGAATACCTCGATCAGGTCACCTCTATTCCTCCTTCTCTACAGCGAGAAAAGTCCGAGCTTAGTCAATCTCGCTTTGTACGACAAGCCCTCTAGTCTCGGCAGCATCCTGGTAAATCTTCTTTGCACCGTCCTCAAAGCCTTCGTATCTTTCCTAAAATAGAGCAACCATAACTGCACACAATATTAGAAGTGTAGAGTCACCAGGGTCTTGTAGGAGTACAGCAACACCTCACGGCTCTTTAACTCGATCCCACTGTTAATGGAAACCAAAGCATCACATTCTTTCTTCACAATCCTATCCACTTGACTGGCAACTTTAATTCAGTTTAACACTAAGATCCCTCTGTTCCTCCGCACTGCCAAGAATCCTGCCTTTCAGCCGATATTCAGCATTCACGTTCGACCTTCCAAAATGCATCAATTCGCATTTATCCAAGTTGAACTCCAGTTGCCATTTCTCAGCCCAGCTCTGCATCCTGTCTGTGTTTCGATGCAGCATGCAGCAGCCTTCGATACTATCAACGGCACCTCTAACCTTTGTTTCATCGGCAAATTTTCTAACACATCCCTCAATCTCCTCATCCAAGTAATTAATAAAAACTGCACAGAGCAGAGGCCCAAGAAAAGAGCCTTCCATGACACCACTCACTACTCACCTTCAGGCAGAATACTTTCCATCCACCACCACTCTTTGCTTTCTGTCAGCCAATCAATTCCGACTCTAGACAGCATGTATCACATATCTCCTCACATTATGAATGAGCCTACCATTGAAAACCTTAACAAATGTCTTGCTGAAGTCCATGTACAAAACCTCCACTTCTAGAACTTCGTCGACCTGACTCATCACCTCCTCAAAGAACTTAATAAGATTTTTGAGGCATGACCTTCCCCTGCCAAAGCCATGCTGACTGCCTGCAATCACTCTATATCTTTTCCAAGTAGTCATAAATCATATCCCTCAGAGTTCTTTCCAAAATATTGCTGACCGCAGACGTAAGACTTACTGGTCTGCAGTTGCCAGAGATTTTCCTACTTCGGGAACAAGAATGGCCTCCTCCATTCCTCTGGTACGACTCCCGTGGAGAGTAACGAATCAAACATCTTCGCCAGCGGCTTAGCAATCTCCTTTCTCGCTTGCCGGAGCAAACTGGGATAAATCTGGTCTGACCCTGTTGACCTATCAATCTTAACATTTGCCAAATTGCCAGCACATCAACTTCATCAATCTTGATCTGGCCAAGCCTTTTTTCCAGCTCCTTAAAGTTCTCATTCACAACAAAGCCCCTTCATGATAACTGAAGCAAAAAAAAATCTCATTTTGGGATTCCCCTATCTGATCAGACTCAAAGCACATTTCCCAACGCTATCCCTTACTGGCCCTACTTTCTCCGTGTCGTGGTCCAGATCTTGCTGCTCTTGGACACTGATGGCATCAGGAGATGAGTGGCAACACATCGTTCTGGACATAATATAATGTTCAGCGACCATCCCCACTTCTAAACAAATGGTATGGGCAAGGCATTAATGAAGCAGCTGAAGATTTTTGTGTTGAGGAAACTACACTGGCAATCTGCAAAGCGATGTCCCGAGACTGAGAGATTTCAGGTCCTTTAATCACAAACACTGACTTTCCAGGAACAGAACACTGGAACAGGACCAGTGCGAACTTACAACTGATTCCATTACGTATAATTATATTCGGGTTTCTTGATACAATGTTCAGTCAAATATAGCCTTTATAGAAAGGCAATTAAGTCTTATGTTGTGCTCATAACGTTTGTTCATGTCAACAATTCACGGTGTATGTGTGGAGAGTGTTGCCTTCTAACAGAGGGGTGTGCCTGTTGAAGCCTCTCTATTCCAGATTGATCACTGAGCTGGATGCAAGGGGCTGAAAGGTTTTTTGACTCATCAGAGCGTTCAGGGGTACAAAGAATTGGCCATGAAAAAGGAGTTGCGGCGTAGAACAGATAAGCCATGATTTATTGATGGGAAAAGCAGAGTTGAGGGGCTCAATGATACATACTCCTGTTTCTTATGGTTTTTTGTTCTGTAACTGGAAAGTTAGTGGTTGTAATCGTCCTGAAATTCTTGTTATAGAATGTTGCACTTAGGGAGTCCAAAGGATTTTGTGAGCAAACTCTTTGCAGTATGGTGGTATCATTTCTAGTTAATCTGGGTTTCCAACATGACCAATAAATTGAGGCATAATAAATTGTGGAAAACGAGGGGAGAGGACTGTTTCACATTGGCAACCACATTCTCATCCGAAATGTATTTTGCAAACCAGCTCAATCCATGTGAAAGAGCTGTTCGGTGCCTGAAGTTTCATCTCTGTTTCTGCACATCAGGTATAAAAATCAAGTGGCCTCCACCTCTGCGGCAGATATGAGTTGCTGAATGGTACTTTTGGATACTGGACTGAGTGGGTCACGAGACACTTTGCCCCTGCTGCACTAGACAATAACATTGTAGGTGATCTGATTGTAATTTGAGCTAACAGCGCCAGAGTCCCGCGTTCAATTAACGCCTCAGGCAACTGTCTGTGTGGAGTTTGCACCTTCTCCCCGTGTCTGCGTGGGTTTCCTCTGGGTGCTCCGGTTTTCCTCCACAGTTCAAAGATATACAGGTTAAATGACTTGACCATGCTAACTTGCCTGTAGTGTTAGGTGAATGGGTAAATGTAGGGGAATGGGTCTGGATGTGTTGCTCTTCGGAGGGATGGTGTGGACTTGTTGGGTCGAAGGGCCTGTTTTCACACTTTAAGTCGTCTAATCTAATCTAATCATCGATGGATTTACAACTTATCGAAAAGACAATGAGGTAGTTGCCTTGTTTGGTAAAAAAAAATTAATATCTGGCACTGAAGGTCTTCAGCTCAGGTGATATGGTGTCAGTGTACGTGGAGTTGAGGAACCACAAAGGCAAAAGAAATATGCAAGTTACGTGCAGGCCTCCGATCAGTGGTCAGGACCAGGAGGGCCAGATATACAAGGAAACAGATCGAACATGTCAGAACGACAAGGTTATGGTGATCATGGGGGACTTCAATTTGTAGGTGGACCGGGTGAATCATGTCTAGATGGGTGTGCGGCTGCAAAAGCAGAGCAGGTCAGGCAGCATCCGAGGAGCAAGAATTTCGACGATCCTGGCAAAAGTGTGATTTTCCTCCCCCTCGGAGGCTGCCTGACCTGCTGTGCTTTTCCAGCACCACTCTTATCTAGACTCTGATTTCCAGCATCTACAGTCCTCCCTTTCATCTGGGTGAATAATGTTGCAGGCGGATCCAAAGAAAAGAAATTCATGGACTGTTTACAGCATGGCTTTTTGGAAAAGCTTGTGATGGTGCCCATAAGGGAGCAGGCTATTCTGGACCAAGTGCTATGCAATGATTCAGACTTCATAAATGATCAGAAAGTAAGGGAACACTGCGGATGCAGCGATCATAATATGGTAGAGTTCAGAAAGCAGATTGAAAGAGAAACGGCAAATTGGAAGTAAATGTTTTCCAGTTAAACAAGGGTAATTACAGGTGGATGAGAGTGGAACTGACGGAAATCGACTGGAAACAGAGCCTAACGAGGAAGACAGTCCAGCAAACATGGCAGAAGTTTCTTTGTCTAATTGAGGACACAATACAGGTGTTCAAGCCAAAGAAAAGAAGGATTATCGAGGGTAGGCGTTGTAGACAGTTATGGATGAGAAAGGACGTCAGGAAAGGTATCAAAGAAAAATAGAGAGCCTACAAAGTGGACAAGAACAATGGGCAATCAGCAGATTGGGAAGACTACCACAACAAACAAGGATAACAAAGAGGAAGACAAGGAAGGAGATGATCAAATAAGAAGAGAGGTTAGCCGGTAACATTAACAATCACAGTAAAATTTATTTCAATACAGAAGAAACAAAGGAGAGGCAAAAGTAGACATTGGGCCGCTCCAAATGGATGCAGGATGGCTACTGCTGGGACATAAGGAAATAGCTGAAGAACTTAATACATTGCATCAGTATTCACAGAGTACGATATGAGTAATGTTCCAACTATTGAAGGGAGTTGTAGGCAGAGCGAAGTACGGTCTCCATTATAAAACAGAAATTACGAGAAAAGCTGAATGGACTAAAAAAAAAACAATCTCCTGGACACGATGCGTTACACCCTAGAGTTCTGAGGGAAGTGGCTGATGAATTAGTGGAGACTTTGGTTGTGATCTTTCAACAAACCTCGGAGTCAGGGAAAGTCCCAGATAATTAGAAAAGCGTCGTTGTGACCCCCTTAGTAGGTTGGATGAGGGAAAGCCAGCGGAGGTTGCCTATGTAGACTTTCAAAAGGCCATTGATATAATGCCACACGGGAAACCACAGACGGGAAACCAGAGGGCCCAGGGTGTTCGAGGTGAGGTCCTGGCATGGTTTGAGGATTGACTCTCTGACAGATATCAGAGAGTTGTGACTAAATAGCTCTTTTTCGTATTGGCAACCGGTAATAAATGATGCCCGCAGGGTTCAGTGTTGGGTCTGCAGCTGTTCACTTTAAATATTAATATCTGGATGAAGGGACAGGCGGCATTCTGGCGAAGCTTGCCGATGACACGAAGTTAGATGGACAGGCAGGTAGTACTGAAGAGGTGGGGAGGCTGCAGAAAGATTTGGAAAGTTCAGGAGAGTGGTCCAGGAAATGGCTGATGAAATTCAATGTGAGTAAATGAGAGGTATTGCACTTTGGCAAAAAAGAACACAGGCATGGAATATTTTATAAACGGTGAGAAAATTCATAAAGCCGAAGTACAAAGGGAATTGGGAATGCAAGTCCAGGATTCTCTCAAGGTTCACTTGCAGGTTGAGTCTATAATTAAGAAAGCGAATAATGTGTTGTCATTTACCTCAAGAGGATTGCAATATAAAAACAACGATGTGCTTCTGAGACGTTATAAACCTCTAGTGAGGTTCCAGTTGGAATACTCTGTCCATTCCTATGTCTCACGCCTCAGAAAGGACGTACTAGCAGTGGAGCGTGTCCAGCGGAGATTCACACGGATGATCCCTGGAATGGTTGGTCGAACATGTGATGAACGTTTGAGGATCCTATGATTGTATTCATTAGAATTTCGAAGGTTGAGGGGATATTTAATACCAACGGACAAGGTAACGCATGCCTTAGAGAGGATGGACACCAGGAAGTTGTTTCCGTTAGGAGGGGTGCTTTGGACCCGGAGGCACAGCCTCAGAATTGAAGGATGTCAGTTTGGAATGGAAAGGAGGAGACAATTCTTCAGCCAGAGAGTGGTGGTCCTATGGTATTCATGGCCACCAAGCGCAGTTGAGGCCGGAATGCTCAATATTTTCAAGGCAGTGATGGATAAATTCCTGACCTCACCAGGAATTATGGGCTGCAGGGGGAGTGCATGTAAGGGGAGTTGAAATGTCCATCAGCAAAGATGAGTTGACGGAGTGGACTCGATGTTCTGAATGCCCTTGCTTCCACTCCAATTATTCATGAAATAATTGTTAAACGCATGACATAAAGAAAAGCAGATTGTCCTCAATGCTGTTCTGCCTCTGACGGTATTATGCCCAGATAAACTGCTTGCGATGGGATTGCCTCCTGGTATTTAGCTGAATTCCCTTTGATTCAGACAGTGGAGAGATTCTAATGAATCCTCAACAGGAATCCTCCAAGGGTGATAAAGATGACTGACAGGTTTTCAGGTCTTGCATGTTGCATCGTAGAGGACTAATGAAAGAGAAGGAGAAATAGGCTGTTATTTCTCAGACAGATTTAGTTTTCTCAATATCTAAGCTTTAAGAGCCGTAACGTTATCCGATCACCAAACTGGACCTTGTGAGGTCGCGTCGAACATTCTATGGGCTGTATGACCACATCCACGTTCCCCACTCTACGTAGGAGCGATTTATCCTTTGAGGATACGATCATATCATTTTTTAACAATACTTATCTTCATAATATCAGTGTTAAAATGAATACATTATTTTCTTAAAGTTAAATCCTTACTTTTAGTCTCCTATAAAAATGGAAACATCTATCAGCTTCACATCTGATGTACTCTCTTTTATATCTAACATGGTTCAAAATGAACATCTCTGATTTTCAGGCCTGAAGCGTTATGACATTGTAGAGGGTCCTAAAATCGCGAACGGCCTGGATACAGTGTGTAGCCATTTTTTCTATCGTGACGCAGTCCAAAGCTAGAGGGCAGTGTGGAAATATTGAAAAGGGTGCTGAGGAGTATCTTTATTCACCCAGTGCATCTCAGTGCAGTCTCTCCACATCTTTGTGAATGAAGAAATTGAGCTCCAATCCTATCAGTGCCCTTATCCAAATCATTTATATGCATTTTATCAGTGATAATCTCACACTGATAGGTGAGGCACTGCAACCTGAAAATAAATAACTCTCCCTGATTTCCATTTCCTATTAGCCAGTAAGGTCTCTTTTGTTGCTGTCGACGCCTAGAAAGGTTGGATAACCTCGTCCTGTATTGTGTAATTACACAGAGAGGTGAATACCTCATTCCCTTTCTGCCTAACTCCTGAGGGGGCAGAATGTTCTCCTCTCATCTCGTCGTAATGATCCTGAATAGCTGAATGGGATCTCCCTCTAAATCTGTAACTGCTTCGTGCTCAGCGGTTGGAGATCAGCTCATGGGATGGGAACAGTGGTCGCACATCGAACCGGCTGCACCATTCAGAATGCTTATAGCTTATTCGATTTGGCTGAAGTTCGCTTTCATCTCTGTTCCCAGTAATCGTGGTTCCGGTTGTTCTATGGACAAAACCATCTTTACAGTTGATTCGGGACAGGAAACGCAGAGATCTCACAAACCTAATAAGAAAGGAACATTCCTTCTCAGTATGAAATGGGAAAGCCGTTATTCTCTAAAATGGTTTCTCCTCAAACCAATCACCACACTTTTGTGGCAAAAGGACGTAATAATTAGGAAAAAATACAGACCATTCAGCCTCTCAAACCTGTCCACATTTCCACTAACCCACGACAATCAAATACTTATCCAATTCTGCCTCCACTGAACACATTGGAAGACAACTCCAGATACTATAAATTCGCAAGTGTCAAAGAAATTGGAGTAGAATTAGGACATTTGGCCCATCGAGACTGCAGTGTCGTTTGATCACGGCTGAAATGTTTCCGAACCCTATTCGCCTGCCTTCGCCAATTCACCATTGATCGCTTATTAATGAAAAGCATATCAACTTCTCCCTTTAATGCATTATTTTGTCTGTTTCTGACTGTGAGTTTGTGCTTGTGTTTGTGTTCACATGTAAGTGTCAATTTCTGTGTGTATTACTCTGTGTTTATGTGTTGTGTGCATTTGTGCACTTATCTTTAATTATGCCAATCTCTCTCTGCATCCCTGTTGTTTTGCGCGCAAAGTCACTGAAATTGGGGTCATAGCTTTTCTCTCTCCCTCTATCCTTGTTGTCATAAGAAGTATACAGTGCCACCCTCTGCTCGTCTCCTCATATCACTGCCAAAGTGGCAGATCTTGTTTTTTTTTTAAAAGACATCAAATACTGTGACATCTTACACGACTGTTTGCCTGTGGAGGCACAATGCAGTTTTGTTTCATACGGACAGAAGGTGCTCCTGGCATATTCCCACAACGATTGGATCTCTTTCTAGACATTTCAATCCTTTCTTAAATGTGTAAGAGTGCATTAGAAACGTTGCAAGTTAGAGAATGCGGCAGAAAATTATCTCATCCTCCTGCAAAATTGTTCATTTGGAGTTGCTCGGACATAACTGCAGTGCAGATACCTTTTAATTTGTACACACAGTATTAGGAATAATGATCAAAGACAAGCCACTTCCACGTTACAAAGGGAGCTCAGACATTTAACTAGATCTATATTTTGCACTCTGAGGGAACCTCAAACAATTGCAATCGTCTCCAAACCAGCTGTGTGTGTGTGTGTGTGTGTGTGTGTGTGTGTGTGTGTGTGTGTGTGTGTGTGTGCGTGTGTGTGTGTGCATGTGTGCGTGTAGGTGTGTGTGTGTGTGTGTTTTGCAATGTTGTTGTCAGATTGGGTGGTGATGCTGTGAGTTTTTGCCCTTCCCCTACCTTCCAGACTTAATCCCTCATTATTGTTCCTGTCTGCCACTTTCTCTGCAATAGTCGGTGGAGTCCAGCAGAGGGGGTCATTGTATTCTTTAAACAACATAGAGGCTGCCAGATCCACGGCACACGCAGGTAGGCAGAGAGAATGCAGACATCAGAGACATTCAGATATACTCAGAGACAGACATAGACATAGATACACACAGTTAAATTTACACACAAAGATAGACCTACACAACTATATACGTAAAAACAGAGAAAGGTATTGATGCACAGATGCACACAGAGACAGATACAGACACACAGATACAACAGAGAAATATACACAGAGAGACACGTTCACACATGCACAGTTGAATAGATACTAATACAGATACACAGATAAGCGCACTGACATTTTGTGCAGACATGAGGAAACTTCAATACTTAATTCTCTCGATCGTGAAGTTCTAAATATTCCCCCTGCTCTGTCTGCTGCGTGTCAGTTTTTTTTTTGTTTCTCTGTGGCGAGTGTGTGCTTCTTTCAGTTGTTCCTGTGTACTGTGACTCCATGGCAATTTCAATTCTTACAGATGGATTCAAACCTGGCAGAAATATTAAGTGCCCAAGAACAGTGTGGAACCCAAACAGAACAGTGATCGGGTGGTATATATTATGTTTATGGCAGATGAGAATCAATGGATAGCAGTAAGACTTAATGCATTTTGGTAGGCAGAACATTGAAATAGAACAACTGTACAATTATTAAAGGGTTTCAGGAGCAGAGGGCCTTGTTTCTATATGAGCACAGATTAGCAAAGATATCAGCACAAGTCTGGACAGTAGTAAATGTCACAGATTATTTTCAGCATCTGAGCTGTTTAAAAGAGGTGTCGGAGGAAGCCACTGTGTTCCATAACTGGGTGGTGGTGGAGACGATGTGTTGTCAGCCAAGTCTCCTGCCCACCGAGATCGTGGAGATTCCATTTGTACCAGCACGACAGAAAAGAGAGATGACATCAGGGCCACAGCTTGTACGTTTGGCGGGGGAACCGGAACTGACAATGTATTTAAAGTGAGAATTGACCTCCACTGAACATTACTCCTTACACTGTTGTTAGGATATTGATGTTTCTGAAGCTGAACACAAGTCATTCTGGCCCTCTCTAGCTCGTACCAGGGTCCTCCCTACATTTCCGGGGTGCGGGGTTAGGGAACAAATATCGAACACTCTACCGCCTGGCTTGGCCCTTCCTGTCCTTTTCGAGGCTGTTTCTCCTGTTATGGGAGGAGGGAAAGCAAGTGAGGGTGGGAGTGTGTTGCACTGCTCTTCGTTCTGGTGTAGGTCGAGGGCGGGGAGATGATGAAGTGTCCGGTGGGTGTCAATCCATAGTTCGGCATCCATGAAGTTTTATTTGTGTAGGCGTATAGTGGATGAAAAGAGGGAGAGAAAGGGAAGGTGATGCATGCAGTAGTGAGAGTGGTGGAGTAGGAACCTTCTTTGGTGGTAGGTGTTGGAACAGATAGACAGTGAGTTTGAGGGAGCAGAGGAAATACAGTGGCATTTATCCTGGCAGAACGGGGAAGGTTATTGATGGTTGTCCTGTATTGCTGAACATTTCTTAAGACCGCAGATAATGCACTGAACTGGATGATGTGCTCAGACCTTGCTCGGTGGGTCTGCTGGTTTGGCTTCCACTGGAAAGAAAATCGTTCTGTTCTGTACGAGTCCATCCACCAGGATCTCTGCCCCCTTGTCGACAAATTGTGATGTAATTGCCCCACGTGTTAACCCGTGCAGGGCAGATCCGAACTGAGAATGTGGGCCCACATACACACTGGCGTTTTAAATATGACATAGAATATCCACAGCTATTCAAGGGATGGCATGCATCTCCGTTCGATTTGATGGTTTATTGTCACGTGTACCGAAGCTCAGTGAAAGCTTCGTTTGCGAGCAGTGTTGGCATACTTCAGTAAGAAAAGACATACGGATCAGGAGACTTAGACAAAGCCGTGTAGGTTACATTGCACAGGGTGTACATTAGGCAAGAGGAATATTAACAAGATCAGCATTATTTGATGTTAGCAAGTCCATTCAACAGTCTAATAACGTGCGTGTCCTCAGGTTTCTGTACATTCGGCCTGATGGCAGAGGTTGTAGGAGATCATTTCCTAGGTGGAAAGTTTTTTGATGATATTAGCAGCCATTCCACAGCGATCAGCGGTGTAAATGGAGTTCATGGATGGGAGGTTGGTTCCTGTGATTGTCTGGGCTGTGTACACCACCTTCTGTAGTTCCTGAATGTCCTGAGCAGAAAAGGTGCCATAACAGAACCTTATGCAGCCAGACAGCATGCATTCCATTTTGCTTCTGCAGATGTTAGTCATTATTCGAGAGGCTGAGAGAGTGATAGATGGAAGCTACAGGGACATAGTTACGCCAGAGAACAGAGGTAGCTGGGTAACAGCTAGATTTGGGAAGGGGAGGAAGCAGGCAGTACCGGAATCCCCTGCAGTCGTTCCCCTCAACAATAAGTATACCGCTTCAGATACTGTTGGGGGTGACGGCCGAGCAGGAGTAAGCTGCAGTGACCGGGTTTCTGGCACGAGGTCCGGCTCTGAGGCTCAGAAGCGAAAGGTGGAGAGGAGGAGATCGCTAGTTATAGGAGACTCTATGGTTAGGGGGACAGACAGGCGGTTCTGTGGGCATGGGTGAGACTCTCGGTTGGTTTGTTGCTTCCCGGGTGCCAGGGTCCAAGACGTCTTGTACCGTGTTTTCAGAATCCTTAAGGGAAGGGTGTGCAGCCAGAAGTCGTGGTGCATATTGGCACCAACGACATAGGTAGGAGGAGGGGTGGGGAGGTCATTCATGAGCTCAGGGAGTTAGGCTGGAAGCTAAAAGCTAGGACGGACAGAATCGCATCTCTGGGTTGTTGCCGGTGCCACGTGACAGTGAGGCAAGGAATAGGGAGAGAGTACAGTTGAACACATGGCAGCAAGGATTGTGTAGGAGGGAGGGCTTCAGTTATTTGGACAATTGGAATCCATTCTGGGGAAGGTGGGACCTGTACAAGCAGGACGGATTGTCCCTGAAACAGAAGGGCACGAATATCCTGGGAGGAAAGTTTGCTAGCACTCTTCGGGATGTTAGACTAATTTGGCAGGGGGATGGGATCCGGACTTGTAGTTCAGCAAGTAGGTTAGCTGTTTTTCAGGATGTCCAAGAATGTGTAGAAGGTAGCACTGACAGGGAATACTTGCGGGCAAAGAGATGGGTTCAGGTGTGTATACTTCAACGCAAGGAGCATCAGAAATAAGGTGGGTGAACTTAAGGCGTGGATCAGTACTTGCGACTACGATGTTGTGGCCATTCCGGAAACATGGATAGAAGAGGGACAGGAATGATTGTTGGAGGTTCCTGGTTACAGATGTTACAGTAAGATTAGGGAGGGTTGTAAAAAAGGAGGGGGGTGGCATTGCTCATTAGAAATGCTCTAACGGCTGCAGAATGTCAGTTCGAGGGGGATTGCCTTTGGAGGTAGTATGGTCTGAAGTCAGAAATAGGAAAGGAGCAGTCAGCTTGTTGGGTGTTTACTATACGCCCCCCAATAGCAGCAGAGATGTAGAGAATCAGATTGGGAAACAGATTTTGGAAAGGTGCAGAAGCCACAGGGTAGTAGTCATGGGCGATTTCAAATTCCCAAATATTGATTTGAAGCTCTTTAGATCAAGTAGATTGGACGGGGCGGTGTTTGTGCAGTGTGTCCAGGAAGCTTTTCTAACTCAGGATGTCGATTGTCCGACCAGAGGGGAGGCCATATTGGATTTGGTACTCGGTAACAAACCAGGACAAGTGATGATCTGGTTAGTGGGTGATCATTTTGGTGATGTTGACCACAATTCTGTGACTTTCACCTTGGTTAAGGAGAGAGATAGGTACATGCAACACAGTAGGTTTTACAATTGGGGGAAGGGTAAATATGATGCTGCAATACAGGATCTGAGGAGCATAATTTGGGAGCATAGGATGTCAGGGAAGGATGTTATTGAAACGTGGAACTTTTTAAAGGAACTGATACGACGTGTCCTTGATATGTATGTACCTGTCAGGCAGGAAAGAGATGGTCGTGTTAGGGAACCTTGGTTGATGAGGGAGGTTGAATATCTAGTAAATAGGAAGAAGGAAGCTTACATAAGGCTGAGGAAACAAGGTTCAGACAGAGCGTTGGAGGGATATAGGATAGCCAGGAAGGATCTGAAAAAGGGATGAGGAGAGCTAAGAGACGGCATAAAAAATCTTTGGCGGGTAGGATCAAGGATAAGCCCAAGGCCTTTTATGCGAATGAGAGAAACATGAGAATTACGAGAACGAGAGTAGGTCCGATCAAGGACAGTAGTGGGATACTCTTTATTGAGTCGGAAGAGATAGAAGAGGTCTTGAATGAGTACTATTGTTCAGTATTTACAAATGAGAGGGACCCTATTGTTGAAGAGGAGATTGGGAAACAGACTGGAAAACTAGAAGAGATACTTATTAGGAAAGAAGATGTGTTGGGCATTTTGCAAAACTTGAGGATAGACAAGTCCCCCGGGCCTGACGGGATATCTCCTAAGATTATGTAGGAAGCAAGAGAGGAAATTGCACAGCCGTTGGCAATCATCTTTCCGTCTTCGCTGTCAACGGGGGTGGTACCAGGGGACTGGAGAGTGGCGAATATTGTGCCCCTGTTCAAAAAAGGGAACAGGGATAACTCCGGGAATTACAGGCCACTTAGTCTTAATTTGGTGGTAGCGAATGTAATGGAAAGGGTGCTGAGGTATAGGAATTATGAGTGTCGGGAAAGACACTGCTTGATTAGGAACAGCCAGCACGGTTTTGTGAGGGATAGGTCTTGCCTTACAAGTCTTATTGAATTCTTTGAGGAGGTGACCAAGCACGTGGATGATGGTAGAGCAGTGGATGTAGTTTACATGGATTTTAATAAGGCATTTGATAAGGTTCCTCATGGTAGGCTTATGCGGAAAGTCAGGAGGCATGGGATAGAGGGAAATTTGGCCAGTTGTATAGAAAACTGGCTAACCGGTCGAAGTCAGAGAGTGTTGGTAGCTGGTAAATATTCAGCCTGGAGCCAAGTTACAAGTGGAGTTCCGCAAAGTTCAGTTCTCGATCCTCTGCTGTTTGTAATTTTTATTAATGACTTGGAAGAAGCAGTCGAAGGATGGGTCAGTAAATTTGCAGATGATACGAAGATTGGTGGAATTTTGGACAGTGAGGAGGGCTGTTGTCGGCTGCAAAGGAACTTAGATATGATGCAGAGCTGGGCTGAGGAGTGGCAGATGGAGTTCAACGCTGGCAAGTATGAGGTTGTCCATTTTGGAAGGAAAAATAAGAATGCGGAATACAGGGTTAACGGTAGGGTTCTTAGGAAGGTGAAGGAGCAGAGGGATCTTGGGGTCTATGTTCATAGATCTTTGAAAGTTGCCAGTCAGGTGGATAGAGCTTGTAAGAAGGCCTATGGTGTATTCGCGTTCATTAGCAGAGGGATTGAATTCAAGAGTTGTGAAGTGATGTTGCAGCTGTTCAGGACCTTGGTTAGGCCAAATTTGGAGTACTGTGTGCACTTCTGGTCGCCTCACTTTAGCGAAGATGTGGAAGCTTTGGAGAGGGTGCAGAGAAGATTTACAAGGATGTGGCCTGGAATGGAGAATAGGTTGTACGAGGATAGGTTGAGAGTGCTAGTCCTTTTCTCGTTGGAAGGGCGAAGGATGAGAGGTGACTTGATACAGGTTTATGAGATGATCAGGGGAATAGATAGAGTAGATAGTCAGCAACCTTTTCCCCGGGTACAACAGAGTGTTACAAGGGGACATAAATTTACGGTGAAGAGTGGAAGGTATGGAGGGATGTCAGGGGTAGGTTCTTTACCCAGAGTGTGATGGGGGCATGGAATGTGCTGCCTGTGTGAGTGGCAGAGTCAGAATCATTGGTGACCTTTAAGCGGCAATTGGATAGGTGCATGGATAGGTGCGTAAGCTCGGACAAATGTTCGGCACAACATTGTGGGCCGAAGGGCCTGTTCTGTCCTGTATTGTTCTATGTTCTATGTTTCCTCGTCTTAGCGGAACACGTCGCAACTTCTAAGTTTAAATTCTCCCTCTTTCTCTCTCCTTTTCTATGCACAATTTTTTGCGCTCTCTTTCTATCTATGTCTTTGTTCAGCTAAGAACCTCCTGTCGCTTTGTTTCTTTTCCTCTGTCTTTTTCTTCTCTCTCCTTCTCATTCTTATCTCTCTCCGTTCTCAGCTCAGACCTCTTTCTCTCTTTCTCTTCTCCTCCCTCGCTCTTTCTTCTCTCTATCTTTCTCCAGCTATTTATCTTCGAACTCTATATTCCCCAATTGTAATTTATTTTTTTCTAACTCGACCGCACCCGCCTTTTTATCTAATGCACCGAACTGCTTGAGTAATTCCCGAAAATTTCACATTCACTTCTGTCCATTGTTCAACCAATTCCATCTTCTTTGCTACATCGAAAGGTCATGTAGTTTGATTTCCATCTCAATTTTCCTGGTAAACCTGGAATTCATCATCAAACACCAGAACCACTTGAGCAATTGTGAAAGCCATTTCTTTCACTTTTTATTAAACCAACAACAAATTAACCGAAATCAAATTAATTGGCTCACCCACGTTTTATTTAAAGATCCAGGACGGATTCTCAGTTGGAAAGTGGTTACATCCTTTGGGAGCTGACCTGCTCAAAACTGTCCTATTCTCAGTTTTTTTTTAAAAAGTGAACCTATCCAAATCCTGGTCCCGCTCCCCAACTCTGTTACGACATGGGTTTTTCCTTCTGCTGACATATATCAAATAAGCAGAAAACTTCACCTTACCTCATAATCCGTGAAATTATGAGTCACAGAGAATTGCACAAATTGCTTTATTAAAAAAAGATCTTCAACTCCAAAAGAGCTGATTAATCCACATTTTTCAACAAATGTACACCTCCTTTCTCATCAGGATTTATCTACATCGCACTCTGAAAAAATCCACTGATATGATAAAGCCTCCACCAAATTTAAGTCAAATCAATTTTCAAAACCAGGTTTCGCCTTTGAGTGTTGTTCACCCTGTCTGTGATTATACCATGGGTCATCGTTGCTCTTTTCCTGCAAATATATTTGACATGAACATGTTTTCTTTTTGAGACAGAGTCTGTGGGAAGCCTTTCGCGAGTAGTACGTGCTCGTTGTCTCCCGCTAACTGTTCAAAACGGCAGCTTGTTATGCCTGAAACAATTGGATCGTCTTATTGTTTTAATTGTGAGAAACAGTAAAACCGAATTTTGCTTGTGTTTTTGCATTTTGGGGCATAATTTAAACTGATTGGTTGATTTGGAATTTTAGTGTAAACGCCGCAGAACCTGAGTTAAAGCTCAAATGTTACATTTTCAAATTCACCAGTCCAACCTGCTGCCTGAAGTCAGTTGCATGACAGGCTTGCCAGCTTTTCAAATTTCCCTGACTCTTTCAGGTACAGCTCATTCCTTCAACTAAAAAGTACTGCAATCTGGAGAGAGACTATCATTTAAAACACTCTATCTCAACCGTATCTTTACCTAATGAATCATCTCAGCAACAGGAGACCGAAGACTACACAGGGAGATCTGCTGCTGATAGAAGACAGAGGGCAATGACGACAGTCACGGTTTGGTTTTGAAAGTTAATTTGATGTCAAATTAATAGAGGTATTTATTCGATCAACATATTATTGTAATGTTGGAGGTAGATAACAGATATTTCAAGAAAGGAGGTAATGAAACGAAAATAGTTATTGAATAAAGTTCAAATTAAGCATTAAAGAATAAAATTAATATTTTTGAATAGTAGGATTTGGGGTCTTCTCTGGCACTCACACATTCACAGATTACATTGTGAGTTGAATCTTTATGAGTGCTTTTTTTCATAATCAGAAGAGTTCACTGCCGTGTCACAATAAAAGTCTTCGCTCCAGCAAGATCTGCGAACATTAACTCACTCCGTTCCACTCGCAACGTACTGTGATCTCCTCCTGGCCCTATTCCTGCAGGAGAACCCGTTGACTCTATCACCACTCTTTGGCCGCAGCAAGTGCTTGCGCCTATGGTCAATTATATTCACTGACCAACGGCCTGTGGACTCATCCCTATTCTTTTCACCCAGCAATTTGCAGCGATCGAATCCCAACTCCATTTTCCTTTCCAAAAACTGTGAAAACATCTCCAGGATATTCTCCCAGCAACATCTTGTGGACAAAATCATACACTATTCCCTTCGCAAAAGCCTGGGATCTTATACCAACTTTCTTTCCTTTGCAACAGCCCGTGAACGAAGTCCTACTCTGTTCCCCGAAAAACGGCCTGTGAATACATCAACCTTGCTCTCATCGCAACATTCTGTGAACCCATTTCTGGAATGTTCTCTGGATAACGGACTGGGAATAATTTCCTATTCTGTCACCGAGCGATGGCTTGCGAACCCATCCCCTTCTTTTTTTTCTCCCAGCAACAGCCGGTTGATCTACCTCAACTCCGTTCCACTAGCAACAGCCTGTGAATCCATCACAACACTTTTATTTCCTAACAGCTGTCTTAGGTCCTATTCTGGTGTTCTCCTTGCAAAGGTCAGTGAACCCGTTCCTGCTCAGGCAACTCAGCAATGGCCTGTTAAACTACTTCAACCCCATTCTCCCGGCAACAACCTGTGAACCCATCACCTCTCTGCCTCCCTAACCCTAACTTATGAACACATCCATACCCTGCTCTCGCAGCAATGAACTCTCAACCAATCCCAACTCTATTCACCCAGCAACTGCCTGTGCACTCATCTCTACTTTATTTTTCTAGCAGCGGCCTAAGAACCATCCCCACTGTATTCTCCCAGAAATGCCATGTGAACCAATCTCCAATGTACTCCCCTCGCAGCAATTTTTGACTCCCTTGACGCTTTGTATCATGAGCAACAGCCTGTGATCTCATTCTCAGTCTATTTCATCACAGTGGTGCGTGAACGCATTCCAGCACTGTTCCCCTGCAAAGACCCATGATGCCATCTCCACCCTGTTCGCCTAGTGATGGCCTATGAGCATATCCCCACATTTTTCCATTAAAAATGGACTGTGAACCCACCCCAGCTCTGGTCTTAGAAACGACCTGATAACCTATCGCACCCTGTTTCCATAGCAAGAACCTGTAAACCAAGCCCCGCTCTTTTCGCCAAGCAACTGCCATTGAACACATCACAACATTTATTCCTAGCTACAGGCTGCGAACCCAAACCAACCCAAACCTGCTCTATTATTAACAGCCTATGAATCCAACCCCAACCAGTTCACCTGGCGATTTTCTGTGTACCCCTCTTTACTCTGTTCTACTATAAACGGTCTGTGACAATACCTTCAGTCTCTTGTTTGTTGAACATACTGTGAACCCATCCGTTTTTATTTTCCCCTCAACAGACTGGGAAACCATCCACTCTCTGTGTTCCTAGCAACGGCCGGTGAATCCATCCATGCTCTGTTTCCCTTGGACCAGCCAAACAACACATCCTTTCTCGGTTCTTCTTGCAATGCTGTTCTACTTCTGGCAACAACGTGTGACTCTAACCGCAGTCTCTTCCTCTTGCAACGGTTTGAACCCATTTCCACTGTTGTTCTCCTACCAACGATCTGTGATGCATATTCATTCCGTTCTGCGAGCGACGGACAGTGAATCCCCGCTCTGTAACACGAGCAAATGCGTATGATCCTATTCCCACTCTGTTCTCCCAGCAACTACCTGTGAAGGAACCCATACATTGTTCTGCAAAAAGAGTCGTGTGAAACCAGCCCGAGTGTACTCTCCGAGAAACGACCAGATAACCTATCTCAACTCTGTTACCCTAGCAAGAGCTCCTGAAATCATCCCCATTCTCTTCTCCAGGCAACAGCTTGTTTTTAGCATTTTTGTTGTTTGATACTGCCCTGTGTACCCATTCCAAGACCTTTCCCCCCAGCAATTCCCTGTGAACACATTACAACTCTGTTCTCCTTGCAACGGCCTGTGAATCCATCACCAGCCTGGCGTCCAAACAACATCCTGTAAAGGCTTCCACACACTCTTCCCCAATAAAGGCCTATAAATCCATTCCGACTCTGTTGTCCTAGCACCGGACTCTGAACCCAACCTGAATCTATTCTCCTAGCAATCACCTGTGAGCAAATCTCCACGCTGTTCTACCTTCAAAGTACTGTGAATCCATATGCTCAAAGATGCTTGTCAACGTCTCTCAAATCTGTTCTATACCTTTTCTGATTTCCGAGCAAAGGCTTGTTGGCCGATCCTCGCTCTGTTCCCTGAACAATGGCTCGTGAACACATCCCCATATATTTTCCTCGAACAGTGGGCTGTGAACCCATGCCTACGCTCTTCTCCCAGAAACTCCCACTGACCCAATCCTCGTTCTGTTCCCAATTCAACAGCCTGTTCACCTACGTTAAACCTGATCTCCCAGCAAGGACCTGTGAACTAATTTCCAATCTATTCTACTAGCAACGGCCTTCGAACCCATCCTAACTTTGGTTTCGTCGCAAAGATATGTCATCGCAAATCCACTCTGTCGTCAAAAATGCCCTGTGAACGCATCTCCACTCTCAACGTTTTATAACCCTGTGCCCGTTCTGGTTACCTAGAAACGGCCTGTGACCCATCCCAACGCTGCTCTCCAAGCAACTGTCTGTGATCCTATCCCCAAAGTGTTTCCGGAACAACGGCCTATGACAACATCCCGCCTCTGTTCCCTTAGCTACAGCCCATGAAGCTATTCGCAACTTGTTCTCCCAGCTAGGGTCTGTGAACAAGTTCTCAATCTTTTCTCCGAGCAATGGCTTGTTACTCTCTCCCATTTGATTTCCCCAGTAACTGTCTATGGACCATTCCCTACTCTGTCCACCTCAGAGGTGACTGTTTTTCTCCTGTGATTTTTTTCTCAGTCCTGTTGATTAACCTCAGTTCTGTTGAATTCGCAACAGTTTGTGACCGTTTTCCGGCTCTGGTCTACCAGTAAGGGCGTGTGTGCCCATCGCAATTCAATTCCCCTCGCAACAACATGTAAATCAGGAAGTTCCTGTTCCCCTCGCAAGTAAGAATGAGTGTGACTGCGAGCCTAGAAAGTGAGTGAGCTGTGGTGAGAGAGGATGAAGCAGAATGGGGTGAGGTGTATGAGACCAGACGATAAAGCAAGGAGTCAAAGGTGAAAACCCAAATCTTGAGCTTGCGCTCCGGTCGCCTCCAGTTGTCTGAGGACCAGGAGGTGCAACTCAGTCTGTCGCTCTCCAGCTCAGCTTCTTCAGCGCAACGACGAAAACAATATAGTTGACACTTAGACCTTTAATCGAACTTTTTTATTAATTACAAATTAATTGCAAAATCAGTGAGGTGGTTCAAATTCACTGACTGCTGGGTTGAAACAAATATTGGGATGTGTTTCCATAACCCCTATGGGATAAATTTGGAGAATCCAACACTACCCACAGTTTGTTGCCATGGCAACACAATGCTTCATTGCTGAAACATTGAACTGCTAGGGGAAAATCCTGGATGAAATTTTTAATGGGAGAATTTCATCAACTGATGAATTTGGGTCAACGGATATTTCAGCACCCTCTTCAGTTGCTGTCTGAACTTAGTCTGCGTTATGGCATAAATAGCTGTGTTTGTGCAGCAACTGAGGAGCTGCAGCGTGAAACCGAGCCGCAGCAAAAACCAATATGGATGTATTATCTTATACCACAAATACCACAGCCGTCTCCATATAACAAACGTCATTAACGGAGACCATAGCAGGATGAAATTGGCCGAGATTACAAAGAGTAACATAACAGATTTTTTTCGATTTTGCATTTCTTTGTCACAATGTGCTTCCTTTTTGGTTTGTTCCCAGAGTCTCTGCTACTTACCAAAATATATCTGACGGTGAAATCATTGAGCAACAGAATCAGGATAAATGGAATAACAGGGGTTAGAAAATGGTGAAGAAACTCAATTGAGATCCAGACACGAGAATAAAAAACATATCTTGGAACTCTACAAAACCAGGGAGAGTTCCCAAGCCAATACTCATCCAAAAGCATAAAATACCAGAAAATGCTCTTTAAACAACTTAGCACGGTCACTGTTCCCAGAACCGCTGTCGCCGTTTTCTCACTGCAAAATTTGCTTTTCATTTGCTGGCAAAAAATGGTCACAAATCGATCAAAAGTGAAAGTTACAGTGCACCAAACAGAACAGTCAGTGGCTACGTAAAGTAGGACAGCGTGGTTATTACACACGGGGATGGACTTCACGAAATAAAACTGTTCATAATAAACAATGGGAATGTGTCTGAAAATCAGGTCGAATATAATGACCAGTAGATCTGTCACTGCCATGGCCCGCAGGTTACGACTGGCACACGGAGAAAATCCACAATTTTACAAAGCAGCACGTAGATCGCCAGGACGTTAACTGTGATGGAGGAAAACATATAAATCATTCATGAGCCTTGCGGAAACATCACCATTTTCTTGACGACAGAGAGATGTCTTAAAACATGTCACTGTATTCAGAGTTTTAATTTCGTAATTGAAGTAACAATTGGTATCATGTGAATTACTAACAAACATGTGATGGAAAACATACGAAACTCTGTCACCACACATATCCTGAATAATTCTCTTCTAGTTCCTTGAGTACAAACAGAAGTTAGAAGTCTTTGTCATTTAATAAACTTGTGGTTCATTATGCATCAGGAACAAAACTAAATGCAGGGAAATCACAGTCATACATTTAACTGCCTGAGGAGACTTCGAGAGTGTGTTTCTTTCTTTATTGGTAGGAAGCTCTTTCCCCGGGATGTTGTCTTTTATTCAATTAACTGAGGTCCCGCTGTCCAAACAATCATGCCAGTTGTGGAACATTCTGGAGAATCTCAGTCACAGAATGCACCAGACAATGTCTGGCATGAAATTTTCTGGAGAATGTCCAGTATATAATGTTGCAGGGAACGTCAGGGAAACAATGTTGTGTAAAATGTCGATCCTGGATTAATTTGCAGTGTGGAAACAGGCACTTCAGCCCAACAAGACCGCAATGAACTTCGAAAGAGTAACATGCCCAGACCCATTCCCAAACGCTCTCTTTACCCCTTACTAATGCACCACACACGAAGAACAATTTAGCATGGTCAATTCAACTGGTCTGCACATCATTGGATTGCGGGAAGAAACTGAAGCACCTGGAATAAACCCACGCAGACACGAGGAGAATGTGCAAACTTCACAGAGACATTTAAATGCTGTGTGTCTACAGAGGGAGCGGTGGTCGGGATTGCAAACCAGGGTGACTATCACGATGGAAAAATCTTCATTCTAAACTTTACTTTGCAGTAGTAGTGGACGGCATTTCAACAACAGGAGCAGTATGTTTGGAAAGCGAAATAGACATTTCAAACTTACCAGAGGGCAGATGCTTCTGGGACTGGTCAGATTTCCCTCGATAGTTATATAAAGAGGGTGGTTGCTACACATGAGAAACTACATCTATAGGGTCTGCCACCCACCAACCTCCTCTCACCGTACACCACCAGAGGAAAATCAGATCAGCTTTTATTTCTTTCTTTCAGGCATTGCAATATTACTCTTGTGGAATGGTTGAGGTGTGCACCCACGGAAGGTACACTCGATTCTACCTCCTTGGCGACCTTGTTACGGAACTGGTGCTCACACTGGATGAGCGCAGAATCATTCGGGAGGCAGAGACAGTTATCAATAAAAAGATCCATGGAGATAGTTTACCCCTGGAAATGAAGACACTTGAGAGATTGTTGGAAAAGTTAAGGACCAATTTGTGCAGTGATCCCTTCCGGTCCTTCCCCTGTCTAACACTATTGCGGGGTACAGGCATAACCAGGGGCAAACAACAGAATGCAGATTTCTGGCACAAAGAGCTTCCCTGCTGTTCAGATAGGAAGGCGGGAAGGGGACATGAGCATTCGTCCCTTGGGTCTCCATAGGTAGATGCCAGACATGAGATTCTGTGGGAAAGGGAGAGTCTCGCCGTTGATGTGTGGTCTCCCAAGGTGCCAGCGTCCATAATGTCTCGGATCGTGTTAATGGATGCTTAAAAACGAGAGGGAGCAGCCACATGCCCTATTCCACGTGGACTCCATGGGTCGAAGGATGGATGAGATGTAAGCGGAAATCCAGTTACCTTGGGTGGACGCTCAGAGGTAGAAGCAACTGAGTTGTTATTTTTGGCTTCTTAACCATTCCCGGTGGTAGAGAGCGAAGAACGAAGAGACAGAGAGAGAGAGAGAGTTGTTTAAGATGCGGAGACAAAGATGGTAGGAGAGTGGGACTCTGGATAATTCAGGCACATGTGTGGTGGGTGGGCACTTTACAAATAGCGTGGTCAAAACATTAACCAGTAGGATACCAACATCTTGCGAGAGGGGAAATTGCCAATACTCCTCTGGAGGCTTTAAAATCATTCAGCAGAGGATGGCAAACTGAATTTCGTCTCCATTGCACAGGAGATTGAAAATCGTGAATTCATGACAATGTTTTCAAGGTCGCAGGACCGTAGCATTGGTCCACATTGGAGCAAGCGTTGGATCTTGGGACCTCAGTAATGTGACCATTTTGTAGACATCGATAAATCAGGATTACTGTTTTGCACGTTTTAGGGTTCCACTTGACAAAAGATTTGACATATTATTATTCCACGGTTTCCTCCCTCGACCACTTCCTTCCTGCTTGACAGGCGCACAATTACCAAGGAAATGCTGCCGTTGTTCTTTGAACAGGGTCGACTTTTCAGTAAGATCAGGGAACGTGAAAGAAGTGGTGGAGATGTGGCATTATTCTTGATTCTGTGAAGGGCTAATGTCCAAAATGCCGATTCCCCTGCTCCAAGTATGCTGGCTGACCTGCCGTATTTTTTTTCCAAATTCACACTCTCGACTCAGATCCCCAACATCTGCAGTGCTGACTTTCTCCATGTGTCATTGTTAGTCAAGGACGGTATGGCATTGGCAAAATAACTTTTGATGAGAACCCGTTTACTGAGGTAGAGTGACTGAGCTTAGGAACAGGATTGCAGAGATTCTCCTGTTATGAATCGTTTTCTATAGGCAGCTGCAAACTTCCAGATATATCGAAGGAGGGATTGCAGGGATGATGCTTGATAGGAGCAAAAGTAACAGGGTAATTATTGAAGGGGAATTAAACTTTTCCAATATTGACTTGAAACTCTCTCTTTCGAACAATTGAGATAGTTTAGTCGATGACCAATGTGTACTGGAAAGCTTCGTCACAGAGTATGCAGATCAAGTGAGGGCCACGTTGCATTTCATACTGGGTAATGAATCAGGACAAGTGTTTAATTTTGTAGAGTTGAGCACTTTGGTGATTGTAATGACAGTCCGGTTGCATTTCCTTTAGCGGCGGAAAGGAATAGGTATATATTACAGGGCAAGAATTATAGTTGGATGAATGGCAATTACGATGCGATTAGGCAGAATTTCGAATGCTCAGAATGGGGAACAAAACTGCAGGGTATATTAGCAACTGAAAAGTCGACCCTGTTCAAAGAACAACGGCAGCATTTCCTTGGTAAGTGTGCGCCTGTCAAGCAGGAAGGAAGTGGTCGAGGGAGGCAACCATGGAATAATAATATGTCAAATCTTTTGTCAAGTGGAAGAAGGAGGCGTGAACCCTTAGTCAGTGTGGTTGAGATTTAGAAGATAGACAGAAAGGAACTACAGTAAAAGGTAAGAAGAGGACGAGGGTGACATGAAAAGTCTTTGGCAGGGAGGAAAAAGAAAGACGTCTAAAGACTTCTATTGGCATAAATGCAAGAAAAGAACGACTTGTGTAAGGTTACGGCTAGTCAGGAACAATCATAGCAAGTTGTGTGTGGAGTCCAAAGAGTTAGAAGAGACGCTAAATGAATAGTTTCCTTCAGCATTCGCATTGGACAACGATCATTTTGCCTGGCAGAACATTGCGATGCATGCGATGAGACTAGACAGGATTGATGTTTATAAGGAGGAATTGTTAGCAAATATGAAAAGTGTGAAATTAGATAACTACCCAGAACCGACTGGGATTTGTCCTAGAGTTCTCTGGGAAGCTCAGATGGCTTTGGAGAGCCTTTGACTTTGATCTTTATGTCTTTTTCTTTTATAGGAATAGTACCAGAAGACTGAAGTATAGCGAAAATTGTATTTTTTGTTCAAGGAAGGGAGGAGAGGCAATTCTGCTAATTATGGATCAGCGATCTGTTGTGGAAACATTTTGGGAAAGGAAGAGAGAGTTCGAATTTACATTCATCTGTAAAAGAATAATGCAATTAGAGACAGTCAACAAGGTTTTGAAAAAGCTTCTGCTATGTCTCACAAACATTGAATTCTTTGAGTAACTGAAAGCAGATCGATGAAGGTAAAGCAGTTGATGTGATGCAAAGAGGATGGCGTCTTAGCTTTTTATGTTAGAAGGATTGAATTTTGGAGCTATGAGGTCACGTATCAGCTGTAAAAGAAAACTCTGGTAGGACCGCCCTTGGTGTTGGCATGCAATTATGGAGAGTCAAGAGATGAGATTGTTGGAATCTTCATCAAGATCTTTCTCTCATCTGTATTGACTGGAGATGTCTTGGAGCCTGATGAGGAGCTAATGTTGTTCCTCTGTTCAAGAAGGGGAACAGAGATAATCCAGGAAATAATGAGTGAGTCTTGCGTCATTGGTTGGGCAGCTTATGCAGAGGTATCTTAGATATCGGAATAATGTGCATTAGGAAAGGCATGGCCTATTTTAGAAAGTCAGCATTTCATTGTGCATGCAGGTAGTATATTACTGACTCTATTGATTGTTTTAAGGAGGTGAGTAGATGATTGATGATTGTCGAGCAGCGGATGTTGTTATATAGTTTTTAAGAGTGCAGTCGTCGAAGTTTCGCCTGGTAGGCTCATCAAGAGATTAAGATGCACGGGATCCACTATGACTTGACCATTTTGATTTGGAATTGCCTTGCGCAGGAAAGACAAAGAGTAGTGGTGGATGGATGTTCCTCTTACTGGAGGTCGTGATTATTGGTGTTCCACAAGATCCATACAGGGACCACTGCAATTTGTGGTTTTTACAAATGAATTGGATGAAAGCGTAGGAAGGTTTGTTAACATGCTTGCATAAGACACAGAAAGCGGGGGAGTTGTGGATTGTGTAGAATGTTTTCAACTGTACGGGATATAAGTCAGTTGCTGATATGGGCGGAGAAACATCACATAAAATTATTCTGGCCAATTGTGAGATGTTCCTCTTTGGTAGAACAAATATTCACAAAAAGTATACAGTCAATGGCAGTCCCGTTAACAGCATTGATGCGCGGAGAGAGCTTGGGGCCCTGGTCCATCGCTCCCTGAAAGTGGTCACGTAAGTAGATCGGATTGTGAAGAAGGGGTTTGTTATGCTTGTCTTTATTGTTTGGTGTATTGAGTACAAGAGTGAGAAAGTGATGCGGCAGCTTTATAAAACTTTCGTTAGATCGCTTTTGCATTATTGTATTTAGGTATGGTTGGCACTATACTAGAAGAATGTGGAGGCTTTGGAGAGGGTGCAGAAGAGGTTAACTAGGTTGCCTGGTTTCGAGCTTATGAACTATAAGGATAGTCTAGAAAGTTTGAGCATGTTTACTTTTGGAGTGGCAGACACTAAGGGGAGACCTTCCAAATGTTTATAGAATTATAAGAGGTTGAAATATGGTTGACTGTCAGAATCTTTTTCCCCCCAGAGAACAAATGCCTAATAATAGACAACATGAGTTAAGGTCAGATGGGGAAAGTTCAAAGGATATGTGATGGGCATTTTTTTTACATTTAGAGTAGTAGGTACCTAGAACGCTCTGTGATGGATAATGATGGAAGCAGATATCTTATGAATGTTTAGGGTACTTTTAGACAAAAACATGCATATGGAGAAATACATTGCTAGGAGCCATCGGTTGACAAAAAGGATTAGTTTAACGGTGCGCCACTACCAAATCGTGAGCCAAAAGACTGGAGGATTACGGCAGTGATCAGTGTTTGGACCGTAGCTGTTCATTCTATACATGAATGATTTAGGTGAGAAAGTTAAATGTAATCTCTCCAAGTTTCCGAACAACAGTAAGCTGGGAACGAGTATGATGAGTGAGGTGATTGCAGAGATTTTTCAGTGTGATTGAAAAAATGGATTGAGTCGGCAAATGCTCCACTGATGCAGTTTAATGCAAATAGCTGCGAGAGATAACGACAGCAGATTGTAAAATGATGGACTGTCATTTTTTCTACACTAGTTGTGTCAGGTCAACGTTTCAAGGGTAAAGACAACTGCTGCACTTCATCGCATGAGGATGTGGATACATGAGCATGGATGTCTTGCTACAATTATACAGGAATTTGAGACACCACAATTAAAATGTTGTGTGCAGACTATGTCTCCTGTTGCGAAGTTGCGCAGAGTATTTGAGAATTGGAAAGTAGGATGTTCGAATTTATGTTTGTCAAATGTTAGTGGTGGGTGGGGTGGGGGGGTGGGGGGGTGGGGGGAAGAAGGGAGAGTGCATGTCCACTTTAAAAGTTGATGTTTTTCTTTCTATGCTTGGAAATGTAAAAATGAGGGCCTGTGGGCTGCACCCAGACCGTTGCAGCTGCTCGAATTGATACAGTTGTATTCAAAACGCTGCACTGTTTTCAAGAAAGGCAGTAGTTTTACCAAGGCAGTAGATATTTAAATTTAGCCAATTATTTTAAAACATGTGCTAAGGACCAATTAAATTTAAAACCGATTGTTTTGATAACCTAGAATCCTTCCAATTGTCCTGAAATCAATTCGTCATCAGGGGTATAAATGAAGAGGTCGTTTGGAAATCGGTGGAAAGCAAACTATCATCTGGAGAGATTAGCTCTCTCAGATCTTAGAGTAACTTATCATCTGACGAAAGGTACAGTGGCAATATTAATGAATTTTCCTGACGTAGGAATTCTATGGAGAATGGCGCTGCTGATGCAAGTAGTGGGTATTCCAGAAAGAAGATCAGTGGAGACAATGTGTAGCTTTGGAAAGATATATCCCAGCCGGAAATTCAAGAGGGTCAATTCCATTGTTTTGTTGCTTATGTGGGACTTTTATTTGTTAAAATAGCACTGCATTACCATTTCGTTCTATTCAGGAACAGTTACTAGTTACCAGGGAATTGTTTGGCTTGTTACTGGTTCTTTTCATTTCATCATTGCTGGTGGTAAATAAATACATTTTTCCTTCTTGATTATTGAGGCAGTGAAAAGATTTCATTTCAATTAACCACTCTGTTATAGCAGATTTGGAGGGTGAGATGTAGGTAATAACAGTGTTCATGCGTCTTTTAACAGAATATGAAGCGAAAATTAGGGATACAGATGCTTCAGATGAGAGTCAAGACTGTAGTGCTGGTAAAGCACAGCAGGTCAGGCAGCTTCCGAGCAGCAGGAAAATCGAACTTTTGGTCAAAAGTGTTCATCAGGAATGAGGCTGGAAGCCTCGGGGGTGGAGAGACTATCAAGCGAGGTGAAACTCTCCGGGTGTTTCCGTTTCAGTTACCAGAAATGAATCGGCATCCAATTTTCTTTTTAAAAACTGACTCACAGAATAAGGGTTTTTTGACCACAGATTGAGTTCAGCGAAGATTTATCTATATTTAATGCAGTACAGAATGACTGGGGCAGGATTTCACAGGAACATCTGGACATGGTCAACGCTAGATTAGAACGCAGCAAGGATTTTCTCCCTGCCACAGCAGTACAGAAACGAAAGGTTACGTCTATGGGCACTGAGGGATTGACTTGAGATGGTGACAGAAACGTCAGCACCCAGTTGTTTGTTGGTTTCAGGCCAGGCAATGATGTGAACCTAGGGGCGGGAAGTGGAATAGAAGATATTGGTCCTGTTGTTTTGCCGTGGGTAGAGGAACCACAGCAGTTGTGGAGGGTGGGAGCACAGGTGACGAGGTTTTCTGGGTTTGGTTGCAGGGAAGGCGTTGGTGGCGAGGAGAAAAAAAGGGGTGGAGATCTCAGGTGAATGCGTGACAGATTAGTTGTATGGGTGTCAAATCGCATGGATAGAGTGACCTATTGTTGCTAAATTTGTGTGTAAAGCTTTAATATTTCAAAGTGGTGAAAACACTGCGTTGTGCTTTTAATGGATGGCGTTTTTCATCAGCTTAGAGATTGAAATAAAATGGATATGCCTTTTCAGGTGCACAGATACACTGAATTTAAACATTTACATCAAAAATGCTGTGTAGTCAGCATTCCATGCAACAGTTTTGTTTTTCGTTAAAGACAACTTTAAATTTGGCTAATCAATTTAAATCAGGCCTTTAGATGACAACAAAAACCTATTAATTTGAACTCTGATGTTTATCACAACATAGAACCAATCGGATTGTGAAAAAGCTGAGAGGTCGTCAAGGGTATAAAAGATGAGGTCACCTTGAAAACCGCACACCACTCGCTGCCAGTTGCCAGATATCAGAGAGAGAGAGAGACAGAAATTAACTCTCACTGTCTTCTATGTATTAGAGAAAGTGCAATCTTAATAAGCAATCTACATGACATCAGTATCAACGTAGGAGACAGCATTTCGACAGAGAAAAACGTCAGCGAACTTATTTTGGAGAGAGGGAAACGATGGAAGAATGCACAGAACATTACATAAGATTTGACCTGGCTGACCTTTCAAGAGGAGAAAGTGAGTACTGCAGATGCTGGAGATCAGAGCTGAAAATGTGTTGCTGGAAAAGCGCAGCAGGTCAGGCAGAATCCAAGGAACATAAGAATCGACATTTCGGGCATCAGCCCTTCTTTAAGAGATTAAATTACATTGTGCTATTACATACATTGTATTTATTGGAGCAGCATACTATTGAAATTATTCTGGAATAATTAGTAGAGGGGAATTGTTCACTCTGTTAATAGTTTAGTTAATTCGTTCAATGTTATAGTTAGGTAAATAAACTGTATCAACTCGATTGCAAAGTCATCGTCATGAATTTCTTTATCACAACCACAAGACGCTGATGATAAAAAAAGTGTTGCACATTTTCTGAGCGGCCTTTTGAACAGATTATATTGCGAGGCGCTCCTAGCGCAAAGAACAAGGAACATTTCCAGCCCAGGAACAGGCGCTTCGACCCTTCAATCCTGAACTGATCCAAATAAACTGTCTAAACCTCTCCTCCAATTGCTAAGCATCGCTCTGCTCCCCACATACTCATACGTGTATCCAGGCGTATCTTGAATGAATCTACCGTGCCTGCCTTTACTTCCTTTCCTGGCAACGTGCTCTAGGCACCTACCAACCTCTGTGTAATGTACTTGTTGCGTGTCTCCCCCTTAAACTTTTCACCTCTCAACTTGAAAACGTGACCTCTCATTATTAAACCCTTTACCCTGAGAAAAAAAACTTATATCTATCTACCCTCTCTATACGCTCATTAATTTTGTAGACCTCAATCAGATCCCGCCTCAATCTCCATTTTTCTAATGAAAACAATTCTAGCCTATTCAACCTCTCTTCATAGCTAGCACCTTCCATTCCTGACAACGTCCTCATAAACATTCTCTGCACCCTCTCCAAAGCGTCCACATCCTTTCGTTAATGTGGCAAACAGAACTGTCCCCAGTATTCAAAATGTTGCCGAACCAATGTCTTTAATAACGTTAAAGCGACTGCTGGACATGCACATGGATAGCAGTGCGTTGAGGGGTGCATAGGTAAAGTTACTATATATTACAATAGGATTAGATCTCGGCAAAACATCGTGGGCCTAAGGGCCTGTTCTATGTTCTCTGTTTACAGTTTTAACGTGACCTGTCAGATGAAGGCTAGCACATAATAAACATTCTTGACCACACTATCCACGTTGCAGCCCTCTTCAGGGGACAATGGACTGAACTCCAAGATCTCTCTGCTCTTTAAATTTTCTAAAGACTGTTTCGTGCACTGTAAATTTCGCATTAGAGTTAGACTTGTCAAAATGCATTACCTCACACTTGACTGGGTTGAACTCCACCTGCCACTGCTCCACCCAAATCTCCAGTCTTTATACATTCTCCTTTATTCTTTGACAATCCCTTATGCTTTCTGTTCCTCCACCAATCATTGTGACATCTGCAAACTTGCTGATCATACCAACAGTGTCCTCTTTCAGATCATTTATGTGTATCACAAACAACAGTGGCCCCCACACTGATCCTTGTGGAACGCCACTGGTCACTTTTCACCATTTCAAGAAACTCCCTTCTACACTGACTCTCTGTCTCCTATTATTTAACCAGTTCTTTATTCAACAAGCTAGGATAAAGCTAGCTAGAATAACCTACCTAGACCCATTCTGTTAACCTATTACTCTAATATAGCCCTGACTAATGCATACATCCTCGACACCACTGAACAATATGAGCAATACAGCAGAGCCAATTCACCGAAGCAGCTTATTTTTGGATTGTAGGAGGAAACCCACGCAGACATAGGGAGAATGCGAAAACTCCACATGCAGAGTCGCCTGAAGACTGGAATCGAATCTGTGTTGGTGGTGCTGTGAGGCAGCAGTGTTAAGCACTGTGCCAACGTGGAGCTGTCTAATCCCGCTGTCTCCCTGACCCGGGTATCAGGACGGTGGGGGACAGTGTGGAAGAAGCTTTATACTATGGCCAATCTCCTTATCCTGGGAGTGTTTGCTACGAGATGTTGTGGAGGAGTCTTTACTCTGTATCTAAACCAATGTGCCGAGGAGTGTTTGATATGGACAATGTAGAGAGAGCTTTATTCCGGTCTAATACCATGTTGTCAATACCCTGGGAGTATTCGATGGAATGACAGTTGTAAAGGAAAATTAACAGTTATTGTGATTCTGTAAAAGCTTGTTTGAAACAAAGAAGTAAAGTCTTGATTTTGTAAGCATTTCTCGACAGACAGAAAAATATCCCGACACTACAATACAAGGGCAGTAAACTATCATATCAATAGTGAAGGACTGAAAAATACAACTCCATTTGTGGAAAGGAATTCGAATTTTCCCGTGTTCTGGTCTTGGGATATTGATAAGGAAAGGCAAAGTATAGTTTAAAGAGGATATGTGAAAACCGTCAGACAGCCCTTACATTCACCATCTTGCCAATGTATTAGGTCAGCTCTGCAGAGTCCAAAATAAACTTTTTTCTTTACTCATACGAGCATTTGAGATGAGTCGATCTAATTTTCATGACAGTTGACTTGGGGCCTCCTCCAAGATCCCACGATCGTGTAAAGATTTTGAAGATTCCCAGGAGGTGTAGGTGCCAGCGCCTTGAAGGGCTTTCATCACGAGTGCTAAATTGGTCCCTTGGCGTGAGAGGACTGGGAATCTGTGGATCGCCCCAGCGCCGGGATCCGAACACAATAGGGTCGGTGAAAAATTCGTGGCTTTCGTAATCCTACATAGAGATTCGTTTTAATACCAGAAAATAAAGCAGAAAGGGTGTCCACTGAACTCTCGCGAGGTATTCATGTAAAACCCAAGGGAAGGATTCCCATCTTTAGACAGTAAGTTTTAGACTTGGAGCCACCGCTGGCTGAGTTGGACTCGTCAATGATCTACCAGGTACGTGGTTTTTCGTTTACGAAAATCAAGGCATTGAGGCTGACGCTTCCAATTGCAGCAGGGAACTCCGGAGGTAAAAGGAGATAAAATGGAAATGACAACGGTACCGCAACAGAGAGACAGAGAGAGTCGACCACTTTTCCACTAACGCTGAATGTGGGCTCCAGCACGAGCAAAAAAAAAAGAGGGTCCAACAAATGGCCAACCAAAAATGTATTACGTGCTAAATAATTACGACCCAGAGTCTGTAAAGCAGTTAGCATTGTGGATCAAGGTATGTGGTTCTCCAAAGCGAGGAAGTTTTAGTAAAAGACAAGTGGAAATACTGAGATCACGTTTGGAGGAGAGAGAGAAAGCGAAACGGAACGGAAAAAATAAAGTCCATAAACTGGAGTGCTTATAACATGTGGACGGCTGAGGCTGACATCAAGGAAAGGAAATCTCAAGTAAAAGATAGATCAAATAAACATATAAACACCAGCGCACATGCAGACGCGTGTGGAACCGTACAGTCTCTTAAGTCTGTTTCAGAGGCTGACCTTGATGACTGCCGTCCGAGACCTACAATCCCCCTACGATATCCGCTTGGTGAAGGTTCCAAGTCAGCGGCTGCCTCCTGGGTGTCTGCTAATTCGCCAGTGGTACTTCGTACACGCAACCTATTGGAGCGAGAAGCCCAAAGGAAGGATGACCACTCCAAGGAAGAAAGATATCCAGGACCTGTTCGCAATCGCCCCACGATGGACGATGAGTCAGATGGCGACAGTACTGGCGTACGATCACTTAATTAGCTTGTTCTGCAAGCACAAGTGGTTGAAGTTGCAGGTCCAGAAGGGTACCCAATGTTGGTCCACCGGCCATGGACAATGAAGGATTTGGAATGTGCCAATAGGCAATTGCCTAATCCACGTGAGACGTGAGTTTGCAGGAAATAGGTTCACCGAAGAAGTGACAAAGTTCTGTACCGCATTTCATCCCACGTCACATGAGATGGAACGTCTACTGGGACGAAAGCTGGGTGCCGATGTCACCAAGATCAAGTATAACTGGCCAGTTGCAAACATCCATGCCAGAGCAGCCAACCCGTAAGCGGAGCAGAACGGAGATGTCAATGCTTTTGTTGAAGTGCTGGCATCCGCCTGTAGGGATGCATTTGCAGAATGAATGGAATGACCAAAATTGCAAAGTGTAAACAACAAGAAGGTAAAACAGTGTCCCAGTCTCGTATGCGCCACACTGAAGTCCATAACACTCATAGTGAACTGAGATCACCTGATGACAGAACAGCAGAGAAATCACGCCGTATGAGGCACACCTGAGGAACAGCTTCATCAATGGAATGAAGGACGAAATAGCGAAAAATATAAAAGACACATGTATTACCTGGGACACGGGAAAGCTGAATTTGATAGAACAACATGAGATACATGCTGAAAAATTGCTTAGACAAGAGAAGGATAAGCGGAAGCTAAAGATGGAACAGCATGCACAAAAAGCTCAGCTAACTATGATGCAAATGGTCACGCAGCCGTTGGAGGGAGGTGCTTCAGGAAGAGAGAGAAGCAGAGGTGGATGTCGCAGAAGAGAAGGAGGTCGTGGAAGTGGTTGCAGAAGTGGCGTCGGCAGCGATAGATCTGGCTGGTGCTTTGTTTGTGGAGCAATGGACCACTGGGCGAGATATTGCCCGCACAGACAGCCTCAATCGGCCCTGGAGGCTGGACAGCAGGATGATTGACAGAGGAAGGCTGAGGTGGAGGTGGGCAGCCCACGAGATATAGTAAGCCTCTTTCCTTTATGCCTGGCACTTATGCTAATCTCTTCTACTAACCGTACAGGCACTGAGACATGTCACACCGCTACTTTCAGCATTGAGATTGCGAAGTGTGGACAGTATGTCTAATATCACAATGATGTGTATCAGTCAATGGCCAGCTCTGTGTTTTATGTGGAAGGTACATCAGCTACCTTTTTGGAAGATACAGGGGCAACATATTTACTCCTTAAATTAAGCCAGTTTAGACATTCGACACAAATAAAGATGAGTGAAAGGTTCCTGAACACAACGGGTGCATCTGGAGTCGTGGTGCAGGAGATATTTTCCGCAACCCTATTGTGCAAAACTACTAATGATGAAACTTTCCACTTCTCCTTCTTGTTACTGGAATTTTGTCCTTTAAATCTGATGGCTTTAGACCTCATAAGGAGCATGGGGTTGGACTTGGTCAGTACCCCGACAGGCTTGCAGGTAATTCAAAGGGAATATTTACCAGTGTAGTCTGTAAAATATGACCCACGACCCCTCATGTATATCTATGAGTGGCGATAAGGACAGAGAGCGATACATTTAATGAGCGATTCACTCACCCTGGAAGCAAGCAACCATGTTAATCCTATTAACTCAGACTTTCTTGCTGGAGATGGTACACTGCTCAGAACACATATACCGTGATGGCCCTGACGAGTCATATGAGAAGGATTGGGACAGGAGACCGGTCACACCAGATCACTTGTTATTGTGCGACTTTTACTGGAGTGATCACAGATGTGCTGTCAGTGTGAACTTATCTAAGGTATCTGTAGCAGCATGCAGACCCTACTTTTTGATGTGGAAGGCTCCGCTCCTCACATGTCCCTTACAAAGGCGTCTGGTGACAGGTGGCAGGATTTGGGGCTATGGGTGCTAAGGGACGAGAGTTTGGGTCTTCATGGACGATGTTGGTGTCTGGTTCAATGCAGATATGCGGACACATAAGAAGAAACTAAATTGGCTAACTCAGGCAGATAGGACCATCCAGGTAACCCCAGCTAACCCTGAAAAGCCTTAGGGGATAGCCTGGCGTTTCCCTAAGATAGAAGTCTCAGACCCAAGACTAAAAATGGCCCCTACTAATTTGTGGGCAAAGGGCAAACATGATATGGGGCTCAGACTGGTCTTTGAGCCCATCAGGGTAACCCCGATGTCTGAATAACGTCCTTACAGAGCACAATACCCGTTAAAACCCGAAGCCATAAAAGGAATTACTCGAGTCTTTGAATCCCTCGTAAAGGTTGATCCCCGTGAAAACTCACTGGTGAGAAACCCCCATTTTTCCGGTGAAGAAGGCAAACATTCCTGGTGAACCGGTGGATTGGAGGTTTGTTCAAGACCTGCAGGCAATCAATAGCGCTGTTCTCCCGCGCGCTCCAAATGTTCCTAACCCATATACCATATAGGCTCAACTTCCACCGGACAGTAAATGGTTCTCTGTTGTGGATTGAGCAAATGCCTTCTTTAATGTACTGCTGCAGCCAGATAGTCAATTCTGTTTCGCGTTTTCATTCAAAGGGAAACCATATACCTTCACGCGACGATGTCAAGGTTACTGTGAGTCCCCCACCATATATAATGAGGCTGTATACAGGAGTCTGGAGACTCTTGCTATAACCCCTGAGTCAGCGCTTTTGCAGCATGTAGATAATTACTTGATAGCGGTACTAACAAATGAACAATATGAGAATGACACCCTTGCACTGCTCTGCCACCTGGCAAGGGAAGGGCACAAAGCCAGACTCACAATGCTACAATTTGTACAACAACAGATGAAGTTCTTAGGTCACTTAATATCTGAACAAGGGAAGGCTATTGGTCAAGACAGAGTTCAAACAACCTAGCAAATTCAAAAACCTCACAAGAAGAAACAATTAATAACCCTTTTGGGCATGTGCTCCTACTGTAGGGTTATCTCACATTACATAACCCTTGAGGCTTCCCTCAGTGACATCGCCCATAGCAAAGATTTACAGAACCAGAGTCCGTTGCAGTGGATCCCAGAGGATGAGAGTGTCTTTTCAAAATTAAAAACCCGCTCCGAACTACACATACGCTGGGGATTCTGAATCCAAACAAGTCTTTTGTACAAACAGTGGATGAGAAGCGTGGCTGCATGGCATCTGTGCCATTGCAGGATCATGGGGGAAGATAGAGGCCCGCAGATTATTTTTTAGCTAAACTAGACCCCGTAACGGCAGGATTGCCGAAATGCCTGGGCGGCGTGGCAGCAGATGAAAAAGCTGTTGGAGTGCCCAGGGATATATTTGGCTACGGTGAATTAACCCTTCTGGAAGTGGTCCCTATGCCTAAATCAATCGCTATGTGTAAGTGTGAAGCTGACACAAAAAATAGTGATTTTATTTCTTAAGGCAATGCAAGGGTAGAATCAGCAGCAAAAACAACATCCAGGCAGCTAATAAGTGAATAGATTGACATATATATGACAAAAAAAATTGTATCCCAACAGCGGACGTACAGGAGTTACAGTTACAGGCCACACCGGAAGAAAAGCGTGAGTGGATGAAAGCAGGGTGCAGTGTGAGGGAAGGAGTATGGTCTAGTCGCAATGGTAAATCGTGTCTTCCAGGATCATTATTTCCATTCTATGCCAAACTGACACACGGTCAGGACCATGTCTCAAAAGGGGTGATGTACGACAGTATTTCGTCTTACTGTTGCACTAAGCGTTTTACTCATTACTCCCAGAAATATTGTGAGTATTGTGTAATCTGATCAACTAATAATGTGGGGAGGCGAATTCAGATGAGTCAGGCAGCACACCCCACACCCCAAAACCCTTTTGAACATTTACAGGCGGATTTTATTGAACTAACAACCAGTGAAGGGAAATGTATTGTCTGGTAATAGTTGATATGTTTTCCAAATGGATGGAAGTGGTCCCCACGTCTCCACAGGATGCCAGTGCAATTGCCAAATCTTTGCTAACTGAGATAATTCCGAGATGGGGCAACCCGGAATGGCTTAGTCGCGACAATGGCTCACCATTTGTCAATAATGCCATAAACCAGATCAGTGATTCCTTGAGAATAAACGTGGGGCAGTGGAAAGAGAAAATGCTATCCTAAAAAATAAATTGACAAAATCTCATGAGGAACGAGGGTAACATGCACAAAGGTACTTCTGATTGTGCTAATGTATATGAGATCTAGGAGGAGAGGAAGAACTAATCCTAGCCCGTTTGAGATTTTATTTGGGAGACTGCCCAACACAGGAATTGGCCCCAAGACCTAAGGTAAGACAGAGAACAGGCCATTGTGAGGATGAGATGTTTTGTTACTCTACAGTTTTATCTCAAATACAGAATCAAGTGAAAGCAGCCTTACCCCAACCGGGATAACGGAAGGGAAGCTGCACGATCTAGAACCGGGAGACTGGATAGTGGTCAAAGACTTCAGCAAGAAAAACTGGAAGGCGAAGAGGTGGCTTGGACCATTTCAAGTGCTCCTTGCAACACAGACAGCTGTTAAGATCGCAGAAAGAGCCACGTGGGTACACGCCAGCCATTGCAAGCGTGTGGCTGGACCTGAGCAGACGTTGGACAGCACCGGAAACAATTAAGTGCAAGTAGTGAACAGAAGCCTCATACAAATATGGGGATGCCCCAACTCAAACATTTAGCAAGCATCCTGGTAGGACTATTCATAAGGGCATGGCTATCTGTGATGCAGCCGCACAGAATAATCTTAACTGAGGGAAATAAGGGGACCTTCACATGCGACATATGGCCGCTTAGAAACCTGGACGACTATAAATGGGGTAATAAATATTAATGAAGGGATACTTGTGGCTCCGGTGATTGGCACTTAGAAGTAGCCTCCACGGCCAAAGTGACACCTGACACGGGAAATAGATATTCCATAATCAAGGTCAGAGGTGCCAGAGCACGGGCAGTAATATCCAAAACTCAGAAAAGCAATGAGGGAGTCTGGTGGTGTGGACTAGATAGAGCCTTCTCCGACATCTATAGACAGGTGAATATTGTGATAAAGTCGCCTCCCCAAGATGCAGTGCAGAAGGTCCTACAGAAGATAGTTGCGCTAGGCCATATCAACCTATCAAACCTAATCATGGACCTGTCCCCAAGCAGGGTAGAGGGCATTAATGTCTCACCCGAAGCCGGAGGGAGTTGACCGGGGCATAATAGCGAATCTAACCCGATTGTGGAGGTGGCCCTTCAGGAATTAAATGCCGTAATGGCTACGCCAGTAAGTTGCGAAGTGCGGAGGGCCATTGCGCGATGTGAAGAGAACAGAGCATATGCTTTTTCCCGAATACAGTACCGGAGATTAGATGTCGGCCACACTTGTCGAATATGATTGCACATAGCCGAACGGTGGACTGCCGAAACAATCACACTGAACCTGGCGAGAAATGCTAGCTGCCTGCTTCTGAGGGCGGCAAACCACAGTGACACTGAAAGGGGGAGTAATAACGGCAAATCTCGCGGCACCACCCGAACTCAAGGCTAACTGCAGTCCGAAGGCTGACACGCTTCCGACCACAACGTTCCAAATAGTCGAATGCAGGGGAGAAAGGTGCATTTGCACAAATCAGGGCAAACTACATTTGGGCATCTCCCAGTGTACTATGATGCAGTACTTGAACAATGACTCTTGCTCAGCATCCAACGTGAATGGTACGATCATCAACATTATGTGTTCCTTTATCAATAATCAGACCATAATGGCGGGTATAATATGGACCTATAGATAGAAAGGGTACACCACCTCCCCCGAGGATAGAAGGGGTGCTGCTACCCTTTGGTACTGTCCCCTGGCACCACAGTGTTCTTCCCAAATGCCAGTGACAGGTGAACCCGAAGTAGCATCCTATGGCATTTTATTGGATCCACACTCGCAGACCCATGGACTACACCAGGCTAGAACATTTGGTGGTCAATTCTTTTGGGAGCAGGGACAACAGTGGCAATAAACAAGATTAATGGCCTTGTATATAGTGTATTACTGTTACCAAATGAGAGGAGGAAGGTGTCGTCATTATTAAAACTGAGTTAACGGCAGTAAGAGAAACAGTGATACAAAATCGATTCATAGTCGACATACTGACGGCCGAGAGAGGGGAAATATGCTAAAAGTTAGGTACCTCATGCTGTTTTAATCCTCCTGATGAGTCCCAGAATAACACTAGTGTAATAAATCATATGAATGCGGCGATAGTACCGCCTCCCCCAGCAAATGACTCCTGGTTAGATGGCTCACCTCCCTTTGGGGAGAATAAACGTACGACGAGTTTAGAGGACTGGTCATAATCATTGTGTTTTTTAAAGCATTCGGCTAGTGTAACTGCCTATGCCATTTGTTTAGGAGTGCGTTGGGATACCAAATGGTAAAACGATCAGTGGCCCCACAGCAGAAAGATTTCAGTGTGAGGACTCCATCATACTTTGACGTTGAAGTGTGTTACGTATGAAAATGGGCAGTGTACGGGGCACATCAGAGCAAGTGACGGTACTACCAAAAAGCTGGTTACAGATCGGTACTTTCTGAGGAAAGGCCTGGTGCTCCCTCAGCAATGAGATGTATAGCCATCCGGCTCTGCAGATTTGTTTTTTGTTTCTGTCATTGTTGTCATAAAGTGACAAAAAAGAGGGGAAACTTAATGGAAAATTAACATTTATTTGCAATCAGAGAAAGAATACTTTGCAAAGTTTTGCAGGCAGGCAGAAAAGCAAAGTCAGAATAAATGTAAAAGTTAAACCCAGACTCACGGTAGTCTCAGAAGGACAGTCAACTATCTTATCAACAGTCAAGGAGTGAGAAAAACAATGCAATGTGTGGAAAGGAGCTCGAATGTTGCCCGATGTGATAAGACTAAGCGATGTTTAGTATAAAGGGAATATGTGAAAGCTATTTAAGGCACCCCTTAAATGATGCATTTTGGCAAATGTTTTGTGTCAATTCTGCAGAATCCAAATAAACGTTTTCTTTGCTCTTGCAAGCATTTGATTCGAGTCAATTTAATTTTCACGACACAAGCAGGAGAGATTTCAGAGGCAAATCTATACAGGAAGCATTTGCTGAAGCTTGAAGGCATCCTCTCGACTGCAGAGTCTCATAACTGCCTTTGCTAAAACGAAACCAAACTAGAAAATACATGAACTTAGAGGACTGGCCACTCCCTACCATTGTTAAACTCTACCCCTTTCAAACATTTCAACACCGCTGCCTTTACGATTTCACTTGAATAAAATAACCCAGGACAAAGTAACCATTTGAAACCGCAGCTGGGTGTGTGTATGTGTCTCAGAGGCATTGTATGATTGCATAAAGAGAGGGGAGCAATGGAATGATAAACAGGAGTCATTGGTTTGAAAGTTTCATTTGGAGTTTTCTCTCACAACTGCTCCCTCTCCCTGTCATCTTACAAAGAAGCCTCTTGATTTGCTCCAGACATCGAGGAAGTGTGTTCCGGATAGAAAAAGCTTGGAACTGACCGAATGAACTGGGATTTAGGAGGAGAGAATGGTTGGACCGACATACCTGGGTGTTTATAAACCAGGCCTTGGTAGCTGTACTTCATTCTGACGTGAGGATGGAGCTAAGCAGTAAGTATCAGATGTAAATAAGGCTGTTTCCGTCTCTGAGTCTCTGTGTGTCAGGGAGGCGGTGTAGGTACGGCTGGAAACTCAAATCCAGTATACAATCCCACCTCCTTCACGAAAGCAGCTCGAGGGTGAGCGAAACCACAGGAGAAATTTCTGTCATTCACGGGGGTGTTGGATTGTGTGAAAACACCGAGAGAGAGAGAGAGAAAGAGAGAGAGCTGGAACCCTCAGGAAAATTGAATATCGCCTCTTCAGACATCGTGGTAAAACAAAAACTGCAGATGCTGGAAACCAGATTCTGATTAGTGGTGCTAGAAAAGCACAGCAGTTCCGGCCGCATCCAAGGAGCAGCATAATCGACGTTTCAGGCTGACCCTGCCTCAGCTGAGGGCGACACTCTCTCAGAATTGCAAAGGACCCACTCTGTACTACATCCTCAGGAGAATTCATACTCTCAACAAACAGTATTTCATTCAATCTCAAACATCAAAAACTGTAAGTACAACAAACTTTTATCCACCCACCTCCATAACCAGCGGTCCTCTAACATTCCAGAAGATTTCCCTGGCCTCGGAAACGCCATTAGCCAAGCGGCTGATGCAGCTACCACATCCACGCTGAGTGATGATGTCACTTCCGTCCCCATCATGACCACTCCCACTGCCACTTCCGGCCCATACATCATCGCTGATGCCACACGCTCAGTGACTTCCGCCACCCCTACTGCCATGATCACGACCACTTCCGTCCCCACCAGCGCCACTCACCTGCATTCTGCTGACACGACCCCCCACAGACCCCACTGTCACTATCACCAACCAGCAGAACCCCGAGGGGAACACTACCCCCACTCATGCCTCTACCCCCATTCCCCCCACCATCACACCCACTCCAGGTACTGGCTCCGAACCCACTCCCAGCTCCACACCCACATCAGATCCCAGCTCCCGGCCCTGCCGAGTTTTCACCATCCCTCCAGACCTCCCACTCACTGAGGACAAACGACCAGTCCTCAGCAAAGGACTCACCTTCATCCCCCTCCATCCGCATCAATGAATTAATACACACCGTGACATCGAATACTTCTTCCGTCGCCTCCGAGCTTACTTTCACAATCAGGACTCCCGCCTACCTACCGAGGTCCCCTTCACCCACCTCCAACACACTGCATCCAACTGGACACCTCGGGCTGGCCTATTACCTGCCCTCGTCCTCTTCATTTCCAACTGCCGCCGGGATATTAACCGCCTCAACCTGTCGACCCACCTCCCCCACTCCAACCTCTCACCCTCACAACGCGCAGCCCTCCAATCCCTCTGCCCTAATCCAAACCTCACCATCAAGCCAGCGGATAAAGGGGGCACAGTGTTAGTCTGGCGCACTGACCTCTACACCCCTGAAGCCAAACACCAACTCGAGGACACCTCTTCCTACTGCCCCCTCGACAATGATCCCACCCCCATCACCAAACCATCATCTCCCAGACCATACAGAAACCTCATCACCTCAGGAGATCTCCGACCCACATCTTCCAACCTCATAGTCCGGGAACCCGGCACTGCCCGGTTCTACCTCCTTCCCAATATCCACAAGCCTGACCACCCTGGCCGACCCATTGTCTCAGCATGCTCCTGCCCCACTGAACTCATCTCTACCTACCTCGACACTGTCCTATCCCCCCTAGTCCAGAAACTCCCCACATACGTTCGAGAACCAACCATGCCCTCCACCTCCTCCAAGACTTCCGTTTCCCCGGTCCCCAACGCCTCATCTTCACCATGGATATCCAATCCCTCTACACTTCCATCCGCCATGACCAGGGCCTCCAAGCCCTCCGTTTTTTCCTCTACAGATGTCCCCAACAGTACTCTTCCACCGACACTCTCATTCGTTTGGCCGAATTGGTCCTCACCATCAACAATTTCTCCTTTGAATCCTCCCACTTCGTCCAGACCAAAGGGGTGGCCATGGGCACACGTATGGGCCCCAGCTATGCCTGTCTCTTTGTTGGCTACGTAGAGCATTTGATCTTCCGTAATTACACCGGCACCACTCCCCACCTCTTCCTCCGCTACATTGATGACTGCAATGGCGCCACCTCGTGCTCCCGTGAGGAGGTTGAGCAATTCATGTACTTCACTAACACATTCCACCCTGACCTTAAATTTACCTGGACCATCTCTGACACCTTCATCCCCTCCCTGGACCTCTCCACCTCCATTCGTGTTGACCTACTTGACACTGACATTTTTTACAAACCCAAAGTCTCACACAGCTACCTGGATTACACCTCTTCCCATCCTATCTCTTGCTAAAATGCCATCCCGTATTCCCAATTTCTCTGCCTCCGCCGTATCTGCTCCCAGGAGGACCAGTTCCACCATAAAACACACCAGATGGCCTCCTTCTTTAGAGACCGCAATTTCCCTTCCCACGTGGTTAAAGATGCCCTCTAACGCATGCCGTCCACATCCCGAACCTCCGCCCTCAGACCCCACCCCTCCAACCGTAACAAGGACAGAACGCCCCTGGTGCTCACCTTCCACCCTACAAACCTTCGCATAAACCAAATCATCCGCCGACATTTCCACCACCACCAAAAAGACCCCACCCCAAGGGATATATTTCCCTCCCAACCCCTTTCCGCCTTCTGCAAAGACCGTTCCCTCCATAACTATCTGGTCAGATCCACGCCCCCCTCCAATCCACCCTCCAATCCTGGCACTTTCCCCTGCCACCGCAGGAACTGTAAAACCTGTGCCCACTCCTCCTCGCTCACCTCTATCCAAGGCCCTAAAGGAGCCTTCCACATCCATCAACGTTTTACCTGCACATCCTGTAATATCATTTATTGTATCCGTTGCTCCCGATGTGGTCTCCTCTACATTGGGGCGACTGGGCGACTCCTCGCAGAGCGCTTTAGGGAACATCTCCGAGACACCCGCATCAATCAACCAATTCGCCCCGTGGCCCAAAATTTTAACTCCCTCTCCTACTCTGCTGAGGACATGGAAGTCCTGGGCCTCTTTCTCTACCGCTCCCTCACCACCAGACGCCTGGAGGAAGAATGCCTCATCTTCCGCCTTCCACTTCAACCCCAGGGCATCAATGTGGCCTTCAACAGCTTCCTCATTTCCTCTTCCCCCACCTCATCCTAGATTCAAACCTCCAGCTCAGTTACTGTCTCCTTGACTTGATCAGACGTGTCCGACCTGCCTAGCTCTTTTTCCACCTATCCAATACACCCTCTCCTGCCTGACCTATCACCTTCATCTCCTCCTCCACTCACCCATTGCAGTCTCTGTTACTCTCTCCCCACCCCCACCCTCCTCCAGCTTATCTCTGCACGCTTCAGGCTCACTGCCTTTATTCCTGATGAAGGGCTTTTGCCCGAAACGTCGATTTTGCTGCTCCTTTGATGCTGCCTGAACTGCTGTGCTCTTCAGATATCGTGCCTTTCCTGAAATACTGTCTCTCTGACTGATGTCTTTGTTCTTCTTCTCTCTGTCTGTCTCTTGTTCTCTTCCCCTCTCTTTCTTTTTCTCGCTTTTTCCGTCTCGTTCTGTCAATGTCTCTCCACTTGCTTCTGTTTTGTACTCTCTCTCTTTCTCGGTCTTCCTCTCTTTTTGTCTCATTCTCACTGTGGCTCTTGAATTTCTCTTTCATTCTTCCACTTCCTGGCACCCTCTCTTTCTTTGCTGCCGCCCTCCCTCTCCCTTTTCCCACTCATCCTTTCTTTATCCTCTCCCTCTTTTTCTCTTTTTGTCTCCCCCTCTCTCTTTGTCTCCAGCTTTCTCTCTCTCTTTGCCAGCATTCTCCTTTCTCTGTCTGCCCCCTCCCATTATTCTCTCTATCTCTTTGTTTTCTCTGTTTCTCTTTTTTTTATTTCAAAACCAAACACCAAAATATTTGGCTCCATCCAGAATTTCCACAATTGTTTCCCACAAATGCACCCCATGAAAATATAGTCCCACAATACTCGTCCCTCAAATATGATTGTTTCCCTCAAATTCCCCGACCCTCAAACATGCACTTAAACAATCTGTGGTTTCTAATATTCAGTCCCCAATATCGCTTCCCTTCTTCTATTTTCAGCCTCTCAGATATTAGCCCAACACAATTCAACTGCGTTCCACATTTGCCCATCTCTTTGCACTCAGGGGTATATACTCAATTTTGTCCCCTTCAAAGTTTATGGTGTCCAAAGCAATAGTACACCCTATCAGATATTCACTCCTCCACACAAATACGTTATGCACGTCTTTCCAAATATTGTCTCATCAAATATTGTTTCCTTATTTTCATTCCCTAAATATTGCAACCAATGATTGCCCTCCATCCCAATTCTAAACTTCCAGTTTTATCGCCCATGAAATATTTCCACCCATAACGTTTTAGGCCACCTTTAATTATTCACCACCCTGATATTCCACCAGCAACCACTTTGAACTCTTAAAATATTTCAGCGCCTTAATTTCGAATAAGCACACTCAATTCTGTGCAGCGTCACCACTCTCCTAATTTCTCCATGACTCCTTCAGGACTTGAAGGCACTGGAAATATGGCTAGAAAATGACTGGCCTTTTATCTGAGTGTCTTACTGCACAGCAAGCTCCCAGTCCCCAGGAAGATGTCCTCCCACTGAGTAAGGTACTTGATCTTACAAAACCGTTACCTTTTAATTTGGGGAGATTGGGGTGGGTGAGTGGTGTGACGATTCAATACTCAGGGAAGGCGAGGAACAGAAAGATTACCCACCCTACAGGCTGAAGGACAGTGACGGAGGTCAGTAGTGGGGTGACAGAAAGAGAGAGAGAGAGAGTGAGAGAGAGAGAACGAGAGAGAGAGGATCCAAGAAACAGAGGGAGACAGACGTAGAGTTGTGAGCAGGGGAACAAACAGACAGAGTGACAGACAGACAGATGGCAGGCATACAGAAGAAAGGACATTTTAAAGGACATTTAATAAACAGCATTTTCCATTGGGATGGATGAATCCTGTGAACGTCCCATCCAACTTGTTTTCTAGTTCTTCAAAACTCACATTTAACTGGATGCAGACGTTCCGCTCAAAATACTAGCCTCATAAAATGTAGTACCTCACATTGGTTTCTTCTGGTTAAATCACGAGGACAAGTAAACCAGACCATCACTCAAAAGCGAGCAGTCAGCAATTCAATTTCTGGTTAATGTTTGTTTAATTTGAGAATCGTTAATGGAAATGGTCAGTTCATTTCTCATAATTATTCATAATTATTCTCATAATTATCGAAGGATCCGTTTACGATTCCAGGTGTTCAAACTGCCGTTCAACAACAAGAGGCAAATGCAAAGATAATTGTTAAGTGTCAAAGATAATTTTCTTCGGTGGGATAAGTATAAGTATAGTCACTTTCTTCTTGTGAAACGTGACTGAGCTGCATAGTTCCTTTTGATGAACCACTTATGTCTGATCAACCCGCGTCACTGCAAGTATGCATGGGGCAAATCCAAAGCACTTCATTTATTCTTTGCATTTCTCGTGTTAACAGGTTCTTGTTTTTCGTATAACAGACAACGAGTGAGAGGTCAATTTTGATGCTGAAGTCCCCTTCTTTGATACATTTCCATGTAGAGGGCAGTTGTGATGGTAATGTGATTTACGAGTGTTTTAGTGTCGTCTGCCGTGATTTTGGGAGTGTTGGAGTTCTGGATTGTGCAAATATGTTTATCTGTGTACAGAATCAATAAAGAACATTTGAAAATCCCAACAGTAAACATGAGAGAACTACCTAGAGGGTGCAATGATATAACATTCTGGATTCAGTCAGTCTGTACTGAGACAAAAGACAGAAATTTCTGAAGAAACTCAGCAGATTTGTCAGCATCTGTGGAGAAACGGAATCAACACTTGAGTCAACTGATATTTCTTCAGAACTGATTAAGAACGTGGAGATGTTTGTATTTGTGCACTATAGGCACTTATCTCGTGTTGCCTGTGTATCTCCCCGTTTCCTCACACATCCTCCAAGGTGACAAAACATCAACCCCAGAAAGCCCGTTTCTAAATTCTTCCCAAAATTGACAAAGCGTATGCTTCAACTGACCCATCATGTCTGCGTGTTCCTGTGGATGGAACACATTTCTTGCTATCTTGACTGTCATTTTTTTCTCTCCCTATCCATTCCCTTATCAGTTTGATCCATGAATCTTCAGAAGCTTTCGGGAAGGTTCAGAATTTCCGTTTTGCCTGCACCAACAGCCGCATCACCTTCTATACGTCCACTCCCTCATCAGATGGTCTTAAGGCTGTCCGACTCTTCATTGTGAAGATGTGGTCATGAATGCCAACATGCCTGCCCCTTTTCTGGGATACGTGGAACATTCCTTCTTCCAGTTTTGCACAATTCCCTCCTCACAAATGTGTCACAACTCCATCGATGACATCATCGGTGCTGCTTCTCCCTCTCGTTTGGATTTGGAGAAGTTTATCAATTTCACTGCCAATTTACATTCTACTCTCTTCCACACCTGATCCATCTCTAACTGCTCTCTTCTAATCCTCGACATCTTTGTTTCGATTTCAGGGGGCAGGCTGGTCATTGCTTTCCAGTACAATCCCATCGACACCCAGTTACCTTGACTATGCATTCACAAACTCAAATTTCAGCAAGGACGTCATTCCATTCTCGCTGTTTCACTATCTCTAATGGAACTGTTATTTTGATGCCACCGTCCATGAATGGGAGATAGGTGGCGTGCTCAGAACTTCTCTAAATTTCCCAAGTGAAAATTCCACACCACCCTTCGAATACAGAACATATAACAGTACAGCGCTGTGAAGGGCCTTCGGCCCTCGATGTTGCACTGGCGTGTGAAATTAATCGGATGCGCTTCTAGCCTACAGCGTTCCATTATTATTCATGTACAGGTCCAATGCCCGTTTAAGTGCCCTTAATGTCAGCGAGTCTGCTACTGTTGCAGGCAGGCTGTCCCACGCCCCTACTACTCTCTGAGTAAAGAAATTACCCCTGAAATCTGTCCTAAACCTATCACCACTCAATTTAAAGCTTTGTCCCTTCATATTAGCTTTAGCCATCTGAGGAAAAAGACTGTCACTGTACGCCCTATCTAACAATCCGACTATCTTATACGCCTCGATTACATCACCTTTCATCCTTCCTCTCGCCAACAAAAACAGTTCCCTCCGCCTTTCCTCGTAAGACCACCCTTCCATACCAGGAAACACCCGAGTAAGTCCCATCTGAACCATTTCCATAGCATCCACATTCTTCCTATAATGCGGTGACATGAACTGTGTGCAATTGTCCACGGATGTGCGCAATTGATTTCGTGTACTCCTGCGCTTCTCCAACAACAATATGGATTTTAAAGTCTGAAAATTGCAGAGTTAGAAAGGCAAAGCAGCTCAGGTGCTGTCGGAGAAGCAGGGAGTTTGACGTTTCACTAATTCTATTATCAATAATCTGGTCATTATCACTAATCTGGTCTTAAATTTTCACTCGACCAAGCTCCTTATTCGAAGGACCATAAGCCAACATTTTTGCCTCCCCTCGCAGGATGCCATAACTGGGCACATATTGCCCTTCGTCCATCTGATTATTTGGCAGGATTGTTACTGTAAGGGCACACTGGTCCATTCTTCCATTCTCAACACCTCCTAAATACACTTCCCATTCAATCGCATAAGATGCAACACTTCCTGTTTACCTCTTCCCTCCACATTTTCCATGCTTCCATACTCTCCTTCCAGGTGAACCAGTTGATGTTAACAGCTTGCAAGGTTTATCTCCAACATGAACCTGGCCAGATGTTTTTTCAACCAACGTTATCAATTAATCAAACAAAAGCACACTATTTGGAAATCTTTGTTTTCACAAGAAAAGTCAAAAATTTTCAATGACATCTTGAACATTTTGAAACCTGCGATTATGTGTCATGTTGGTTGTCCAAAATATTTGATCAAATGACACACTCCCTGGTTCCATTGGTGTCTGTTAAGAATAAATTAGCGGCTATGCAAGATGCTAAATAGAATTGAAAAAGTAGCTCGAAAGGAGGTATTTTCTGGTGTGGCAGGAATGAGAGGTCATAAATTTTCACAAAAATTTTAACAGATTTACAATAGAAATGAAGAGAAATTAATTCTCATCGGAATATCATTCTGTTGAATTCACTGATCCAGAATGTGTAGATGCTGGGACATTGAGTAAGTTTAGTAACCGCCTTAAAGGTTGTGGGGAGAGGGCAGGAAATAAGATTGAGATCAACTGTGATTGTATCAAATGGCAGAGAAGACTCGAGGGGCTGAATTGCCTTCTTCTGTTCCTCGGTATTATATTCATTGAATATCTGTTGAAACAGTTTATGTATTGGTGTGAAAAAAATATTTAAATGATGCATGTCATAAGAAATGACAGTGAAGGAAGAGAATGTGGATTAAAGGACAAAGGTCCTATTATTATCTTTGAAAAATATTGCCAACTGGTAATGTGAATGATCAAACACCGACGCTGGCTGGTTACAATACCCAGTCTTGAGAAATGGTTCAGAATCTATTTTATTTGCCAGATGTGAACTGAAGGCAAGCATTAGACTCTGCTAATAGCAAAACAATAGCTACCCAATCTTTTAAGTGTTAAAAGTTTTTAAAACATCTTTGGAAACTGCAGACAAATGGGCAAAAAGTGCGAAGGTGTACCATGCCAGGTGAGTGAATAATGGATTAGAAGAGCAGGAGGGAAAGATAGTTGGATAAAACTTTATTTAGCTGTAGGATGGCTTGAACTGAGGATGTAGGACGACACATGAATGACGGTTGAACCTGCCAATTGTGCAAAGCATTGACGTGCCGTGCAACGAGGAATATGATGGCAGTTGAGCAAGTAATGTTCGGAAGCCAGGTAGATAGGTGAAGTGTTAAACTGGTAAAATGATTCTCGTGGCTTTTGCACCACAGTGATGCAGTGATTAGCACGCAAGCATTACGGCATCAAGGACTCAGGTTTGATTTTAACATTGGGTGACCATTTGAAGCTTGGGCATTCTCCCCCGTCTGCATGCATTCCCTGTCGGTGCTGAAGTTTCCTCACAATCTTTAAAGACGTATTGGTTAGATGGACTGGCTAGTCTAGACGTTGCAGTGTAATTTCCGGGGATGTGCAAGTTAGAAATTTTAGCAACAAAACAAACCCCAATGTGGGCTCTTGGTATCGAGTTAGGAATGGATTTCTATGGAATCTTGCTCAGACTTTCGATTGCAGATTGAATTGGCTGCATGGCTTCTTTCTGCACTGCAGGGATTCGAAGATTCATTGTATGAACCTGGCTAGATACCCTCAAAAACATTTAAGAAGATATCCCAGACTCTATTTCTTTATGTGTTTAGGTACACGTCCAGTCGATATCCCAGGAATTGAAGCCAATTGGCTAGAAGAAAATTCGGAATTTTGTTAAGCATTTCAGTTGATACACGAACAAAAGTAAACACAATTTCAAAACCCAACCATGTCTATAGCTGCTGAATGAAGTAACTGTTCCATTTTCCAGAAACATCTGCAGAGATATTCTTTGGCAAAGGTAAATTCAAAGATACGTTCTTAAAGGTAGGAGCGTTTTCATAAAGGACAGTCCGTCAAGAAAACCTCTGTAGAAGCATGGAATATCGTTCAGCTGTAGCTGCTTCGTTTTTGCACTCCCTGCTAAAACTAAACGAATCCAAAAAGAAACATATACTTGTATAACTGACGACTACACTGCCATTTTTCAAAGCAACCATTTCCAGACAATTCGGCAATTTTGACTTCATGACCCCTCTTGAAAAAGAAACAAAGGAGAGAATAACGTTGTTAAAGGGCAACATCGTCACATTCTATGACTCCAAATTGGGGAAGAATAGCAGGTGGGCGGGATAGCCATGAGGCAGGTAACAATGAGAGTAAATCAGGATGATGAATACATAGACCCTTTTTCCCAGGACCAGAGAAGTGAAATCTAGATGGCAGAGTTTAAGATGTCGGTTGAAAGATGGAAGAAGGACCTGAGCTGCAACTACTTCGAGCAGAAATAAGTGCTTATATGGAATTAGCTACAAGAAAAAAAGCGTTTTTGACATGCAGAATAGCAACAGTAAAAATGGATAGGTTAATCGATGGGAAGGGTATAGACGATAAGGTCCAAATCTGGGTATTTGGAAAGGCTCAGTAAACAGATGGTCAGCATCTACGGGTTTGGGATGAAGCGCCTGTTTCCATGCCCTTTTACTGTCTCACTCTATGACCCTAATTGCTCGGTGTACAACTTGCTTTTGGAGAATATGGAGGATTATAAACACTGCGCAACTTTTGTTTAAACATGTCTGCAAATGTGCTTGCAGAATATCTGAGGCTCTGTTGTGAACCTTTCAGGGAGATCTGAGCCAAAATGTGCGAGGGAGACTGAATGAGAGAAAAAGAGGACAGACTGGATAACGTCAAGCTTTTACTGATTGTTACGATACGTTCATAATATCAAACCACTCATGTATGTCCAACACCGATAGAAATAAAGGAACACTGGGAAAAGTTCTAATTTGCAGTCCGGTTTCTATCAGTGCTGTTATCATCAAACATATCTGGGGTAAGTTCAATAATGAAATAGCCTGCAAATGAACATTGGATTCTTGGACTGAAGGCACGTCTTCCTGTTGCGGAGTTCTGATCATCTGTATTGTTTATTAAATAGTTGAATAATTGACGTGACTTGGATGTTTCACTGTTGTCTTGAGCTGCTATCTGAACGTCGACTGAGTTGCCACCTAAATAAAGGTGTTTGTGCAGGAACTCACATTGCGCATTGTGAAACCACTTTCTTTAAATATGAAGAAAGAATCAGTGTAATTTCTCCGATCTATTCCTGAAATATTTTAGTAGAGGAATTCCAAAATATACGTAAACCAGAGTAGAATGAAGAAACTGGATATTGCGAACAGTAATATAATTGAGTTCTTCCTGCTGACCATCTCTGGATCACTGAGATCGTCTCTTTTTCTCTGACCTCTATGTCCCTCACGAACTCGACTGGTCATTAAAATGCATCCGACCGTCAGACGATTGAGCAACAAGAATAAAGTGAATGCTAACAATGGAGTTAACGTTGTATCAAACCATTTAAATCCGATCCATGCAGGCTCGGTAATAACTTGACTTAGTCACACATAGGGAAGGCGCATTGTTGATTCTTGCGTAGGGCTTATGTCTAAAATGGAAGGGAACTTTATTTTAAACAGGGAAGAATGCCAGTTGTTTCAAAGACCGCAGCAGCAGTTTTATCAGTGCAATATTTACTTCTCAGCTTTTGGCAATAGATGGCAACACATCGATCAAAAGAGAAAGTGACAGTGAACCAGACAGAACAGTCAATGGTGATGTGCGGTTTAACAAAGATAGAGCGGCATATGATAGTGAGGTCCAGGAATGAAAATGGAAAATAATTATATTTTATTCTCCTGTTATTACCTCTGCGATAATAACCATAAGATCTGCTGCTCCCATGGCCACCAGGTAGCGCGTGATGCATCGGGAAAGGCCACACTTTCCTCGTGAAAGTATTATAATGCCCACGAACTGTAAAAGGAAGCAAATGTGACTGGAAAGTATGGAGCGGCTGTCAGACCTAAATGTGGTTTTCAAGAAAATAAGTTTGTTATTGGGTATGAGTTTTGCACATCTTATCATGCAAAATATGCTTCCAAATTGATCAGGGATTAGACAATAGAATAAAATAGGTAAAAGATGCCTGTCTTGAAGAAGTTTTCCTCCTCTCTCTACAAGGATCTCTGGGAGTCCGTCTCCCACTGCAACCCCTAGCTCATTTCCTCTGCCCTGAAGCTACTCTATGCTACTTTCTCCTCACCCCCACCCTCCTCTCATTTATCTCTCCACCCTTCAGGCTCTCTGCCTCTATTCCTGAAGAAGGGCTGTTGCACGAAACGTCGATTTTACTGTTCCTCGTATGCTACCTGAACTGCTGTGTTTTTCCAGCACCACTCTAATGTATCATATAGAAATTAATAAACAGCTTTTAAAAAAACTTGGCCAAAACTGAAAATACAAAATTGAATCAAGATAAATGTCAAATGGTGCAGGATAATCAAGGCAAGGGAATACATGATGAATTGTAACAACCCTGGGTAGCTCTGAGGAGCAGAGGGACATTGGTGAACATTTACATCGGTCCCTTCGGTATCACGATATTAGGTAAACTGGTGAAGAAGTCATATGTTTCATTCAATGATATTAGCTCAGTGCTGGGCTTCTCAGTGGGGCAATTATGTTCGAAATGCACATGTTATAATATGCAGTTCTCAGATACATATTGTAGGATGGATGTGATAATACTGGAAAAGCTGCAAAGAAGATTTATCAACATGACGGTTGGTAAACTAGGTTGTTTCAGAGAATTTGGGCAAACTGGAATTGTTTTGCTTCCAACAGATGAGTTTGAGATGAGATAGTTCTCAGAAAAGGTGAGAGGTGTAGATAGGAAGTACAGGAAGAAACATATAAGGATAGGGTCAATCACCGGGGGCATAGATCAAAGTAAAAGTAAAAGGTTTAAAGGAGATATGAGGAAAAGCTTTACAATAGGAGGGTGATGCGAATCTGAAAGTCACTGCTTTAAAACGGCACAGTGGCTCAGTCGTAAGCGCAGCTAAATCACAGTGCAAGGGACGTGGTATTGATTCCATCCTCAGGCGACACCTTGGAGCCTGCACGCACTCCCTGTGTTTGCGTGAGTTTCCTTTGGTTGCTGCAGTTTCCTCCCACAGCCAAAGCATGTCATGGTTATTTGGATTGGCAATGCTAAATTGTCTAAACTGTCGGAGATATGCAGGATCGATGGATTAGCCTTCGGGAAATCAGTATTGTAGTGGCAGGGTTGGGGATAGTTTGGGTTAAGATGTCCTTCAGACGGTTGGTGTGGATTTGATGGGCGAAATAGCCTGCTTCCACTCTGTAGTGAATAAATTCTATTATAAAGAGTGGAGGAAAAACCGTCAAAACATTCAAGAATTATTGAGACGGGCACACACAATACCAAGACATATAAGGCTGTGGGTCATGCGCTGATAAATGGGATTTAGAACATAGAACATAGAACATAGAAGAATACAGCGCAGTACAGGCCCTTCAGCCCTCGATGTTGCGCCGATCAAAGCCCACCTAACCTACACTAACCCACTATCCTCCATATACCTATCCAATGCCCGCTTAAATACCCATAAAGAGGGAGAGTCCACTACTGCTACTGGCAGGGCATTCCATGAACTTACGACTCGCTGAGTGAAGAACCTACCCCTAACATCAGTCCTATATCTACCCCCCCTTAATTTAAAGCTATGCCCCCTTGTAATAGCTGACTCCATACGTGGAAAAAGGTTCTCACTGTCAACCCTATCTAACCCCCTAATCATCTTGTACACCTCTATCAAATCACCCCTAAACCTTCTTTTCTCCAATGAAAACAACCCCAAGTGCCTCAGCCTTTCCTCATAGGATTTTCCTACCATACCAGGCAACATCCTGGTAAACTTCCTCTGCACCCGTTCCAGTGCCTCCACATCCTTCCTATAGTATGGCGACCAAAACTGCACACAATATTCCAGATGCGGCCGCACCAGAGTCTTATACAACTGCAGCATGACCTCAGGACTCCGGAACTCAATTCCTCTACCAATAAAAGCCAGTACGCCATATGCCTTCTTCACTGCACTATTTACCTGGGTGGCAACTTTCAGAGATCTGTGTACATGGACACCAAGATCCCTCTGCTCTTCCACACTACCAAGTAGTCTACCATTAGCACAGTAATCCATCTTTTTATTACTCTTACCAAAGTGAATCACTTCACACTTAGCTACATTGAACTCCATTTGCCACCTTTCTGCCCAGCTCTGCAGCTTCTCTATATCCCGCTGGAACCTGCCATATCCTTCCTCACTGTCTACAACTCCTCCGACTTTCGTATCATCCGCAAACTTGCTCACCCAACCTTCTAACCCTTCCTTCAGGTCATTTATAAAAATGACAAACAGCAATGGTCCCAAAACAGATCCTTGCGGAACACCGCTAGTGACTGCACTCCAAGATGAACCTTTGCCATCAACTACTACCCTCTGTCTTCTTCCAGAGAGCCAATTCCTAATCCAAACCTCCAACTCACCCTCAATGCCATATCTCTGTATTTTCTGCAGTAGCCTACCATGGGGGACCTTATCAAACGCCTTACTAAAATCCATATATACCACATCTACCGCTTTCCCCTCATCTACCTCCTTAGTCACCTTCTCAAAGAATTCAATAAGGTTTGTGAGGCACGACCTGCCCTTCACAAAACCATGCTGACTATCCTTGATCACATCATTCTTATCCAGATGTGCATAAATCCTATCCCTTACAATTCTCTCTAAGACTTTGCCCACAACAGAAGTGAGACTCACTGGCCTATAGTTACTAGGATTATCCCTACTCCCCTTCTTGAACAAGGGAACCACGTTTGCTAGCCTCCAGTCCTCTGGCACTACTCCTGTCAACAAAGAGGACACAAAAATCAAGGCCAATGGCTCTGCAATCTCCTCCCTTGCTTCCCAGAGAATCCTGGGATAAATGCCATCAGGCCCAGGGGACTTATCTATTTTCACCCTTGCCAGAATTTCCAACACCTCTTCTCTACATATCTCAAAGCCATCCATTCTACTTATTCGTGCCTCAGTATTCATATCGACAACAATGTCCTGTTCCTGAGTAAATACTGACGAAAAGTATTCATTCAGCGCCTCCCCAATCTCTTCAGCCTCCACACGCAACTTCCCATTACTATCCTTGATTGGACCTATTCCTTCCCTAGTCATTCTTTTATTCCTAACATACCTATAGAAAGCCTTAGGGTTTTCCCTAATCCTACCAACTAAGCACCTTTCATGTCCCCTCCTTGCTGCTCTTAGCTCTCTCTTCAGGTCCTTCCGGGCTACCTTATAACTCTCAATTGCCCCTATTGAACCTTCACGCCTCATCTTTACAAAGGCCGCCCTCTTCCATTTAACAAGGGATTCCAACTCCTTATTAAACCACGGCTCCCTCACACGACCCTTTCCTCCCTGCCTGATAGGTACGTACTTATCAACGACACTCAATAGTTGCTCCTTGAACAAGTTCCACATATCAATTACGCTCTTGCCTTGGAATCTACTTTTCCAATCCACACATCCTAAGTCATGCCTCAACGCATCATAATTTCCCTGCCCCCAGCTATAACTCTTGCCCTGTAGTACACACTTATCCCTCTCCATCACTAGAGTAAAAATCACCGAATTGTGGTCACTGTCCCCAAAGTGCTCACCTACCCCTAGTTCTAATACCTGGCCTGGTTCGTTACCCAGAACCAAATCCAGTATGGCCTCACCTCTTGTTGGCTTATCTACATATTGTGTCAGGAAACTCTCCTGCACACATTGCACAAACACTGACCCATCTAACGAACTTGAGCTATAGCTTTCCCAATCAATATCAGGAAAGTTAAAGTCTCCCATAACAATCACCCTATTACTGTCACTCTTCTCCTGAATCATCTTCGCAATCCTTTCTTCAACGATTCTAGGACTATTAGGAGGCCTGTAAAAGACTCCTAACTGGGTGACCTCACCTCTCCTATTCCTAACCTCAACCCAAACTACCTCAGATGGCAAATCTTCGTCCATCTTCCTTTCCACCGCTGTAATACTATCTTTGACAAGCAAAGCCACACCCCCCCCTCTTTTGCCCCCACCTCTGACCCTACTAAAACATTTAAACCCTGGAACCTGCAACAGCCAATCCTGTCCCTGATCTAGCCACGTCTCCGTAATAGCCACAACATCGAAGTCCCAGGTACCAACCCACGCTGCGAGTTCACCTACCTTATTTCGTATACTTATTTGTACCTTATTTGTACAGTTAGGATGGGCTTTTAACTGTCAATTGGTCTTCAGAGCCTTTTCGTATGCTCTGAATTTCAATGACTCTGTGATTCATTTAACAAGACACTGAAAGAAACTAGTTTATAAAATTGACAAGAACTGCATTGCTAGAGAGATCTTATGAATCCAGAGATAAAGGAAACGGAACATATTTGATCCAAAGTTTCACCACTCCAGAACTGATAGGAAAGGACAATCACTTCTTTGTGCATCCTTGTGATTATGAATGTTCAATTTATCACGAAAAGTATGAAATATTCGCACCATTCTCAACAGGTTTGAAAAATTGTACAAGTAAAACACTTGGAAATATTGTTTCTGAAAAGACATACAAAACTAACATATGCATGCAATTACAATTAAGTGGAAAATAAGCAAATTTCAAAACAGCATTTTGGTGGGTCAACAGAAAAAATACAACAAACGATCACTGAAGACTAACAGAACTTGGGCGTGCCCGCTTCTCGGGTAGAAAGCAGCAAGAATTCAGTGAAAAACTCATTAACCCTTGGACGCCTCATAGACTAGGGAAGATATGAATTTGTTCAAACAAGCATCAATTATTCATCAAAATATGTGGTGGAATGTCGCAAAATAAATGTTGCAAAGTTAAGAAATCAAAAGGTCCTGCAAATGCTTAGGAAATATTATACTAAAAGATTTTTGTTACCTGATAATCGTTTATGAGAAAGGACTCCTTCAAGAATAAGTAAAGCCATTCAAAATGTATGGAGCAAAAATTCTGTGAAGTTGGAGAATGCGTATTTTGCATCCATACTAATCTGGGATTTACACACACAAAGTCACTTGCAATGAGCAATGACGCAATGATCCCGACTCTTTGCAATCTGTGCATTTACCAATTCTCGATCGATATAAATTTAACAATACCGTGAGATCCTAACTTCTATCCCAAACTTTTGTGTACCCTTGCAAAGTACCCTCAGCGATCTCAGCATACTACATCACCTCTTCATCAAATTTACTTGTTATTTCCCCGAAGATCTCCTGCAAAATGTCAAACTTATTGGAGAAGGGGAAAGGTGAATAGGAGGAGCCAGACATGAGCTTGCAGTGGTCTCAATTTAGAACGTAGGAAATCTGGCAAGAGTTTGCAATGGAGGAGCTGAGGACTGTGAAGTGACATGTTAGTGAGTCAGTCAAAATGTTGCAGAGGAAAAATTAGGTTTCAGGGGAATAGGAGAATGCAGCTGAAAGCTAGTGACAAGCTTGGTGTTGCGCTAGTGCAGAGTGTCACATGAGAGCCTGCAGTACGGTAATCTAGGAAGAGCACTGAGAGGGCTCAGAGAACATGGCATTTGAGATTTCTTCACATTTGGGTAAACATGAACATATTAAAAATAGGCAGCATTAGTTTGAATGGGGATGTATATCAAAAATTGATTGATTTGTTTCGAGAAAATGGCAAAGTAGATTGATAAGGGCAGGGTGGCAGATGTTGTCTCCATGGCCTTTCGCAAGGCTTTCAACCAAGTGCCCCATGTCAGACTGATATAAAAAGTGAAGTCACATGGAATCAGAGGCAGCCTGGTAAAATGGATTTCAAAGCATGAAATGTCTCCAAGGTACCCAGAGATCTCCCCTCAGATCTCATAAACAGCATGATATCCACTTCATCAGATCTGGGCATTTCTGCACGATTATGTCTCCTGCCTCTTCCTCAATAATCTTTGCATTCTCTCGAATCTGACCATTCGTATCAAAATTTTCAGCTGTAATATCTTCCTCCATTTTGAATGCGGATGCGAAGCATTCATTGAAGACCCGACCCACATCCTCAGACTACCAGCACTTACTGATTCTTTATCTGTAATAAGTCCCATTCGTTCCCTGGTAATGCTTTTGTTCCATAGGAATTTATAAATGCTATACGGTTTTGCATAATCTTACCTGCCAGATATATCTCACAGCGCCCTTTGACCTCCTGTTCCCTTTAATTAGAATCTCTATCCTCTCTGTATACTCCTGAACTGTCTCCCTTGTGTTTGATGACTAATATCGAACTGGTACTTCCACTGTTTTCTTTATAAAACGCTGAGAATTTCTTCAGAGAAAGTGACGACTGCAGATGCTGGTAATCAATGTTGAGAGTGTGGTGCTGGAAAACGCAGCATCTGAGGAGCAGGAGATTTTATGTTTCGGCGAGAAGGCCTCATCATGAATAAGGCTTGTGGGCGGGGGAGAGATAAATAGAATGAAGTGGGCTGGGGGAAGGTCACCGAGAATGCAGTAGGTAGATAAATAAGGGGAAGAGGTGATAGGTGAGAGAGGAGAGTGGATCAAATCGATGGGAAAGATGATGAATATATCAGGAGAGCGATGACGAGTTGAAGGCTTGGGACTTTGATAAGGTGGGGGAAGGGAAATGAAGAAATTGGTGAAATGCACATCAATCCCGCGTGGTCGCAGGGTCCCAAGTTGGAAGGTGAGGTGTTCTTCCCCCAGGCAGTGGATGGTCAACGTTTGGCGCTGGAGAAGTCCCAGGACCTGCATGTCCTTGGTTGAGTGGGAAGGCGAGTTCATGTGTTGACCTATGTAGAAGTGTGAATGGTTGGTGAGGGTGTTCCAGAGATATTCTCAGAAACCGTTCCTGTCTCCCCGATGGAGAAGTCACCACATCGGATGCAATGCTCGATAACAAGTGTGCAAATACAAGTACAATTATTTCAAATGAGGATGGATCCTTTGGAGCCTTGGTTGGAGGTGAGCGGAGAGGTGTGGGTCCAGGTTTTGCCCTTTTTGAGGTCGCAGGTAAAGATGCCGTCAGTGGGCTGTGGGCTGGTGAGGGACGTGCATCTGACAAGGAGCCGTGGAGGGAATGCTATCTGATAGGGTTGGAGAGGAAATCTATTCCTCATGGTGTGGTGTGTTTTAGGTGGTGTAAATGGCGGATGAACATCGCATCTTCCGACCTGAGACCCTGCAACCATATACAATTATTGTGAATTTCAACAAGTTCCTCATTTCCCCTCGCTCCACATTACCACCATCCCAAGCTTCCGACTCGGCTCCGTCCTCTTGACCCTATCCACTCCACTCTCCTATCTCACATTAAGCCTTCTCCCAAACCTTCATCTGTCCATTGCATTCTAAGCGACATTCTCCTCAATCCTAACCCCTCCCCTCCCATTTATCTCTCATCCACTCAGTCCAGAAGCTTCATTCTTGATTAAGGGCATTAGCGCAAACCATCAATCCTCCTGCTTCTTGGCTGCTGCGAGACCTGCAGTGCTTTCCCAGCACAGCAAACCCGTCTCAGAAAATCTTGACATCCAGAGCAACCTGTGTTTGTCGATCTCTCCCTTCATTCTGAGGAAAAATTATGCCCTTGAATTGTCACAATGCTACTTTTAAAAGATCATGTTGTTGGTAAAGCAGAGTCAGTCAGGCAGCATCTGAGGAACAGGGCCATCGATGCTTGGAGCACAAGCTCTTCATCTGGAACAGCTGAAGCTCGAAACGTCGATTCTCCTGCTACAGGAAAGCTGCCTGACTGGCTGTGCTGTTATAGCGCCACAATCTTCTACTCTGATCTCCAGATGCGCAGTGCTCACTTTCTCCTACTTCGAAATGATTTTGAATTTGCATAAAATAGACTTACAGCAAGCAGCTGCACCCAGTCCGTTTGTCAGATCCTCTGTAAAGATATTGAAATTTGCCATCCTCCAATTTATGCACTTCTCAATTAATCAACACCCTGCACTCTGTGGAAACTGAAAGAAAGGGTGCGCTTGAAACAGACACGTGCAGGCTTACAAAACTAAAATAGATATCGATGCATTACGGGGGAGGGAGCAATGCGGATTAATGAGAAGATAGGCGGCCCTTTCGGTCAAGAAATAGCTCGAACAGGCCTGTTTACTTGACGTCCGCCTGACTGCGGGGGTGTTTCAATATTTCAACAAACCTGTCCACTTCCATCTTCTCAATAAGAACAAAGCTGAAGGAGCAAAGAACGATGCCATAAAATAATTGTAAAAGACAATCAATCACAATAAAATATTTGTGAACAGATTAAAAGAACACCGGGTGGGACAGGAAAGGGCAGAGTATGCAAAAGTATATGAGGTAAAATGAGAAATAAATGGTAAAAAGGCAACATTAATAGTTCTTTCCTGGAAAATGTGTAGTATTCATAGCAAGATGGGTGATTCAACAACATTGGTTAATGGACAGACCTTTGAGTCATGATAACGGGGACAAGATGAACAATGCTGGAAAATTAATTTTCCTCTTTGACTTCTCTGGAAAGGACAAGTAGGAAGAAAACGTTGGTGGAGTATTAATGGAGCATAGGATGGACGAAGTAGATTAGCAATGATTTTGGGTGGGAAGAAACAGAAGGCACATGAGTAGAGATAAGGAATAACAAGGGGATGATAACATTACCAGTAGTGATATAAAGTTCCCATTATGGCAGTTATATGTTAGAGGAGAGTTAAATCGGTAGATACTGCAGGCATGTAACGAAATTCTGGGGAACGTTAATGTTCATGTTGATTAGGAAGTACAGATTGCCTATAATAGTCTTAAGGAAAAAATCGTAGAGTATGTTTGAGACATTTTCTGAGAACAGCATGTTTTGGTTACAGCCAGGGAACAAACTACGTTGGATCTGGCGATAAGTAATAATGCAAGTATAAGAAATGATCTATCACTGAAAGGTTTCCTTGGTAACAATGTGACTAACATGGTAAATGAAGGATTATGCGGAAAAGGCAGGAAATTAAAGTTGAAAAAGATTATAAACCATGATCTAATTAAATGGCGAAGCAGAAACAATTGGCTGAAAGGCCTGCTTCTGCATCTGTGTCTTCCAATGTCAACTTTCTTCCTCACTCTGCGCTGGTCCAGTCTCATCATCTACCACATATCATTCTCTGGCCTCGCCCAAAATATCCACCAGTTCCTCCTCAGCATTTGTGAAGCGCCTAAATACAGGAATGCCTTCTTGTCGTGACAATGTGTATCTCCTTGTCCTGTGTCATCAACTGTGTCGCTCGTGGCCGCCCGAATTGTACCTCCCTGTCTTTGTCTGCAGTAATCTCCATGACACACACAAGCCTCTTATTCACACGTTTCATCCAGGCATACATTCAAGGCAAACCTATCAATTTTTTTGCCTAAAATGGCGTGTAATATTCAGAATGGTTTTGTGTTCACTTTTTGGGGGACAGCTGCTAACCTACGAAATGTGCATGCTGACAGCATGAGACAATAACACTCAAACTGACAGAAAATTGATCCACTTCCTCCACTGGTTTGACATGTGGCCAGTGAGCGTTATTTCCCTGACTTGCTGCCTCCCGCTTGTCCAACTAGGTCTTGTTGATTTTACCCGCAAGAAGGGACACATTTCTGAAGGCCTGCAGCAGAACATGTGGAGTGGCATTGCTCATTCATGGCGCTGGATTACTTTGACAGTCCCCTCAAATAACAACGTTGTCGCAAACAGTGAACGTTGTTGTTTAACTGGGCCGTTCTTTAACGGATGCTGTTTTGTCGGCTGATGCCAGGTATCAACAATGAAATCCTTTCGCCTCGAACTCATATGTTTCTAGTGTGCACCATTACCAGTTAGGATTTCAAGATATGCAAGTGAGAAAGTGCAAAAATCAAGAAAGCCCAATAGTGTACATATCTGCTTATGACATCGGGATTGATGCACATGATAAATTCAGGCCAGTTTCCTTCTGTGTATCTTTTAATGTTTCTGTAAGTGTCAATGTCGCACTGTGTTTGCGTGAGCTTGTCAATATTTACTTACATAATATTTAATATTACTGTATATGTGTCTCTCTTTTGTTATCGCCAGGCTCTTTTCTATTTGTATTATCATTCATCCTATGTTTCTGTGAGCTTGTTTATAAACTGCTCCTATTCATGTTTGATGCGTGAATTGGGATATGGTGGCATGTCCATTTTGTTCATTTATTTAAGTTTTTATTGTATTTGACTAAGTCCGTTGATGTTTAACAGATCTTTGCTTGACTGTGTGTAATGACTAACTTCATATCCATTGAAATTTGATCACATTCAAAGTAGGCATTGGTCATTTTATTTCCAATTTTAATAGATTTTTTTTGGAGGAAATTCAAACATTCTTGCTGGGTGGGCCAGTTGCCAAAGTATTTTACAGTGGGACACCTAAAGTCAAGTGCTCGTCACTAAAGAAAGGCACTGTAGGAAAAGATGTGGAAGAAGCAGCTAAGCCAGTGGTACTATGGAAAGCAGTAAAGGAAACCCCAAGAAGAGCAGAGGAATTGCAGGAGAGTGTGCAGACAAGGCCAGGGCACTTAGTAATTGATCGCTACAAATACTAGGCCTCGGTGGGTTAAGGAAACTCAGAAGGAACAGGGGGAGAAGACAACAAGAAATATTTTTTTTGAGAGACAAAGAAGCTAACCAGTCGCTGATATAAGGTTTGAGCGATTTGCACTCTTTCAGCTCTGTTGCCCGAGATAGCAGTAACTGGTCGAAGAGATGGACAGAAATTTAGGGTTTCCCTGTGTCAGATCAGGTTGAAGTGCAAACTCAAGACTGGGAGAGGAAAACTGGGAATGATCGACAGAGTGTTGGTTTCAGAAATTCAGGTTGTTCTTGGGAATGACTTGCAGGGTCCGGATTGGAAGTTACACGCTTTGTTGTGGAGCACCCCAAGGAAGACCAAAAAACAGAGGAGTGGAAACAGAAATATCCTGGTATTTTCCCAGACTGGGTAGTAACCAAATCCCAAATCATAAGTCACAGCATGAAGCAAAATCATAGAAAATGATAAAGAAGTTGAGTTGCAGTTACAAGACACCCTGTTGGACGTAATAATGCAGGAGAATCCTGAACATTTAGAGGGTCAGACAGAAAAGTTTAGTCTTGAATGGCTAAGGCAATTGCAACAGCAAGACAAGGCAAGAAAACATCTATATGTGAATGTGTACTCGGAAACGGAGGTAGAGGATATTCATGAAGACTATTATCTGAAGGATAGAAGCCTAAGATGGAAATGGAGACCACAGCAGCTTAGTGCAGACGAGAAATGTGCCGAAGATTGTGTTGCTGGTAGCACGTAGACTGGAGGTGTTATGGATAGCACATAAAAACCTATAGGCGGTCACGTAAGGTACGAAGGACACAGGCGAACTTGCAAAAACATTTTTGTGGGCCTGGAATGCACAAGGACGTGTTTAACTTTTGACAGAGCGGCGAGGAGAGAAGGTGGATCTAATCGAGGGCTGCCGGGAAGGGTAAGTTTTCCCACTTAAAAAGGGACTTACCACTGGAGTTGGGGCTCCATTTTGACAGAGCGGCGAAGAGAGAAGGTGGAGTGATGCGACGGCTGCCAGGAAGGTAAGGACTTAATTAATATTTGGGCAGTGGCTACACCCCAGATACTACACGTGTAGAATTTCCCTCCCCACCCCTCCCCTAACTGGAAGAAAAATACTCTGTAAGATAGGGCTTTTACTTTTTTCTTTATCTTTATTTTTCACACATTTAAGTGCATTGTTTGGTTTTTGGTCAGTTCATATAAAGTTAGGCTTACAGTGGCAGGGGACCTCAGACCAGTCACGTGTGCCTCTTGCTTGGTGTGAGAGATTAGGAACATAACTGACATTCTTAACTCTTACACCTGCAAGAAGTGTGTCCAGCTGTAGCTCTTGTTTGACGCATGACGGCTCTGGAGCTGCGGATGGAATCACTGTAGAGCATTCGTGATGCTGAGGAGGACGTGGATAGCAGATTTATTGAACTGGTCACACCGCGCAGGGTAGAATTGCTGAGGGACACAGTGAATGGGTGACCAAAAGGCAGATAAAGAGTAGGAAAGCAGTGCCGGTGTCCCCTGCGGTCATCTCCCTCCAAAACTTGATACGGTTTTGGATAATGTTGGGGGAGATTGTGCACCAGGAGAGGGGCAGCATTTGCCAGGATCATGGCACTGTGGAAGGCACTGCTGTTCAGAAGGGCGGGAAAAAGATTCGTAGTGTCATTGTCATGGGAGATTCTATTGTGAGGGATGTAGATATGGGACTCAGTGGCCGGAACAGGGACTCCCGGATGGTATGTTGCCTCCCTGGTTCTCGGGTCATGGATGTCACTGATCGGCTGCAGAGCATTCTGAAAGAGAAGGGTAAACAGGCAGTTGTCATGGTACATATAGGCATCAACTATATAAGGAGAAAACGAGATGAGGTCCTCAAAGAAGAATTCAGGGAGCTAGGAGAGAAGATACAGAGGAGGACGTCAAAGGTTGTGATCTCTGGATTGCTACCAGTGCCACGTGCTAGCCAGCGTAGAGATGAAAAAAAAAGCACGATGAACGCATGTCTTGACAAAGGGTGTAGGAGGGAGGGGTTTAGATTTGTTGGATGTTGGGATCGGTTCTGAGGAACATGGGACTATGAAAAAATGATTGTCTACATTTGAAACAATCCAGAACCAAAGTCCTTGGGGGAGATTTTGTTACCGCTGTTGTGGAGGTTTTATGCAAAATTGGCAGGGGTCAGGGAATCGCAAGAGTAAACAAGTTGGCAGCGAGGAGGAGACTGGGGATTGTAAAAAAAATTGAAGATTGCATTAATGAAGGGAAAATTAGGCAGAGAACAGATGAGCACAAAAAAAAAACTCGTAGCCTGAAATGCATCTACAGTAATGCAAGAAGTTTCGTGTGTAAGGCAGATAAACGTAGGGCTTGAATTGGTGCCTGGGGGTATGACGTTATTGCAATCGCAGAGACTTGGTTGGCCATGATGATTGGCAATTAAATGTTCCAGATAATAGACACTTCAGACAGGAATGGGCGGGAAGCAAAAGGGCAGGGGGCGGAGGTGCAGAGTTGCATTGCTAGTCAAGGACGATATCACGGCTGTGCTATAGGAGCACATTATGGAGGTCTTGGGTAGTGAGGCATTATGAGTGGAGCTGAGAAATAAGAAGGGTGCAGTTACACTGTTGGAGCTGTATTGCAAACCTCCCAAAAGTGAGCGTGAGTTAGAAGAACAAATAGGTAAACAGATTATGCAAAGATGGAGAGGCCAGAGGGTAGGGTGATGGGAGATTTTAATTTTCCCAATATTGACTGGGATACATTTAATGTCAGAGGTCTGGATGGGGTAGACTTTGTGAGAAAAGTCCAGGAGAATTTTCTAGAGCAGTATGTCAATAGTCCAAAGAGGGAAGAGGCCATATTGTACCTGGTGCTGCGGAACGAGCCAGGTCAGGTGTTAGAAGTTGCGGTGGGGGATTTCTTTGTGAACAGTAACCACAATTCTGTAAGTTTTAGAATACTTGTAGATAAAGTAGAGAGTGGTACAAAGGGAAGAGGACTAAATTTGGACAAGGCCAATTATGTCAAAATTAGTCAGGAGCTAGAAAATGTGAATTTGTCACAGCTATTTGAGGGGAAGTCCACATTTGAGATGTGGGAGGATTTCAAAAATAGGTTAAAGATAGTTCAGGAAACGTATGTCTTTTGAAGGCAAATGATAGGAAGGACAAGATTCGTGAACGATTGATAACAGGAGAAATTGTAGGACTAACTAAGAGGAAAGAGGAAAGGTCTATGCAGCTAAGAACAGAACGGGCCCTGGAGGAATATCAGAAGAGTAGGGAAAGTCTTAAGCGAGGCAACAAACAGGTTAAAGGGGGTCATGAAATAGCTTTAGCAAGCAGAATTAAGGAGAATACCAAAGGGTTTTCTTCTTATATAAGATGCAAGTGGCTAACTAGAGAGAGGATTGGTCCACTAAAGGATAACAAAGGAAGGCGGTATGTCAAACCTGAGAGAATGGGTGAGATGCTGAATGATTACTTTGCATCAGTGTTCACTGAGGAGAGGAACATGATGAATGTTGAGATTAGAGATAGAAGTTTGATTAGTCTGGTTCACTTTGACATAAGTAGGGAAGATGTGTTGGGTAGGCTAGAGGTTATTAATATGGACAAATTCCCTGGACCGGATTGGATCTATCCCAGGTGGCTGAGGGAGGCGAGAGAGGTAATAGCTGGGGCCCTGACAGATATCTTTGTAGAATCCTTAAATACAGGTGAGGTGCCGGAGGACTGGAGGGTTGCTCATTTTGTCCCACTGTACAATAATGGTAGTCGGGATATTCCGTGTAACTACAGACCAGTGAGCCTGACCTCAGGGGTGGGAAAGTTGCTGGAGAAGGTAGTAAGGGATATGATCTATTTATATTTCGAATAGAACAGTCTTTTCAGTGATAGGCGACATGGTGTCTTGAGGGGGAGATCGTGCCTTACCAACTTTAAAAACTCTTCGAGGAAGTGACCAAGTTGATAGATGAAGGAAGGGCTATTGATGTCACATACAATTACTTTAGTAAGGCGTTTGGTAAAGTTCCCCGTGGTAGACTAATGTAGAAAATGAAGTCACGTGGTGTACAGGGTGTTCGAACTAGGTGGACAAAGAATGAGTTGATCAACAGGAGAGAGAGTAGTATTTGAAACGAGTTTATCGAAATGGAGAAAGGGGAGCAGTGGTGTTCCACAGGGGTCAGTGGTGGGGCCACTGTTGTTTGTTATATACATAAATGATGTGGAAGAGGGCACTGTTGGTTTTATCATCAAGTTTGCAGATGACATGACGTCTGATGGAGGAGCAGAAAGCATAAGAGACTGTCAGAGAATACTGGAAGCTATAGACAGACGGGAGAGTTGGGCAGAAAAGTGGGAGATGGTTTTCAATCCAGAAAAATGTGAGGTGATGCATTTAGAGAAGACTAATTATGGAGCGAATTATACAATGAAGGAAAGAGCTTTGGGAAAAGTTGATGGACAGAGAGATCTGGGAGTGCAGGTCCATTGTACCCTGAAGGTTGCTGCACAGGTGGATAGAGTGGTCAAGAAGCCATATAGTATGCTTGCCTTCATTGGACGGGCTGATGAGTATAAGGGCTGGCAAGTCATGTTAAAAATGTACAAGACATTCGTTCGGCCGCATTTCGAATACTGCGTACAGTTGTGGTCACCACATTACCAAAAAAATGCAGATTCTTTGGAGTGGGTGCAGAGAAGGTTTACGAGGATGTTACCTGTATGGAAGGTGCTAGCTATAAGAGAGATTGAGTAAGTTAGGTATATTGGTATCAGAAAAAAGGAGGTTGATGGGGGGAACCTGACTGAGATTTATAAAATCATGAAGGGTATAGACAGAATGGATCGAGACAAGCTTTTTCCTCGGGTGAAGGATTCCCTGACGAGTTGTTACGCTTTCAATGTGAGAGGTGGAAAGTTTAAGGGGGATACACGCAGTAAGAATTACACGGAGGGGGGAATGGGCGTTTGGAACGCGTTGCCAGCAGAGGCGGTGAAGGCAGGCATGGTAGATTCATTCAAGATGAGTCTGGACAGATGTTTGAGTTGGTGGACAGCAGAGAGATACAGACGTTTAGGTTTGACTGACAGGGTTAGATAGCACATTTGGATCGGGTCCGTCTTGAAGGGCCGATGAGCCTATTCCTGGACGCTAAATTTTCTTTGTTCTTTGATTAACTTTTCCCGTAATTGTCATCCATGCCAAATGGCAGGTCAGCCGCAGGTGGTAATAAAACCAGCATCTTTGTTACCAAGTATTGCATCTGAACAACCTTTCACGTGGGTTATATTTGATTGCAGAGGTACCATGCAAAAAAATAAATGTGAGAACCAGTACTTGTTTACCCAAATGAATTCTGAGAGTGTGGTGCCGGAAATGTTCAGCATGTCAGGTACCGTCTGAGGAGCAGGAAAATCGATGTCTGATACACAAACCGTTCATCAAGAGACGACCAGATTTCTGGAGGCAATTCCAATCTGAGGTATCAAGGCAAAAGAGGTGGTAGAAGTGTTCGTAGCTTTCTTTACACAGTATGGGCTACCCAGAGAGATTCAATCGGTCTGAGGATCTGATTTTACTGCTAGGCTGTTTAATGGCATTATGGAAAGCTTGAAATCCAGTGCGTAACATCCTGAATTTCAGGGAGCTTTTGAAAGGTAGAATCAGACTTTGAAGACCATGCTGAGAGCATAATGTCAGGACTGCGATAATGATTGGGATAAAGGTGTGCCATGCATATTGTTTGCCATTAGAGATTTTCCAAAATAAAATACTCAATTCGCACCATTCAAGTTAATTTTCGAGCATGACGTGAGAGGCTCTTTGAATTTAATTAAAGAAAAGTTGACGGGACCGAATTCAGACATTTCACGCTTAGAATATATATCTGCGATGAGGGCGAGATTAAATCGAGTAGTTGAGTTACCTAAACACCACATAAAGAGAGCACACCACAGAAACAAGCAGCTGTTATGTAAGTTATTACGGCAGTAATGAAGTTAACGTACTGTTGCAGTGTATGCACGGGATCATGATACAGGTTTCCAGTAACAGATAATGGGAGGGCATCGTGATAGGTTAGTTAATGACTGGGAGTTGAGCTAATGCTAACGATGATGGTGTTGCAATGTGACAGGTTAAGTGCGATGGAGGTAACCAGTGTCTCAGACGATGATTCTTTTGGAAAGGCAAAGCAAGCTGGCATGATTGGCTATGCTAATGTTATGCAAGAAGCGCGGGACCAAGAGATTGTGTAAACTGAGGAGAACAAAGAGCTTGCAAAGATTCAGGGAAGACATTTTTGTGGCTCCCACAGCTTTGATATTTCAAGATAAAACTTTAATTTCGTGAAGTTTTTCTGCATTTCCTGGTAATTTTTTAAAGAACTATGAGCAATCCTGCAACAACACATTTGGCACCCCAGCAGGGACCGGAGAGAGACCTTTTCCTCTGCAAAGAGGTTGAAGCTGCAGGGTACTTCCCACTTGAACCGATAGCTCTCCTGAGAAAGACAGAATAAAACAGTTGGCCACACACAAAAGAAAAGGTAAACGTGTCGCTGATAACTTGGTTGTATTCTGTCAACTAACAACGGTTCTCAGGAGCGCAGAAGTGCAAAGAAAGCTGCTGGTGGGTCTCTCCAATACAATGAACCAGAAGCTGGGTGGTAAAATAAGGTTTGAGGAGATGCAGAGGATTGTTCTGCAAAACAGCACGGTGGTGGGGTGTTCACGAGTGTCGAATAAAGAGACCGAGAAAAAATTCCACGTGGTGTTAGTAAATTTCTGTGGTTACTATGTAATGAGTTACATGAGGGTTTCACAGAATGCGTGACGTTCTGCTCGGGCAGGGCTGTGTAGTGTTCGTGATTTTGGATGAAATTGAAAGCCAGCAGATTGGTAGTTAATGAATAAAAGTAAATTTGTTGATAATAGTCATAATGTTAAATTGTTACTAGATTGTTGATTTTTTAAGACAAGGCCTGCACTATAATTAGACTGTATTTTTACAAATGATAAAAAAGATCTGTTGAGGAAACGACCTGTGTGAGAGAGAGACCAGCTCGAGCTTGGAGAAAATCTTTTTGTGTGTCTGTGTGTGTATGATGGAGAGAGAAAAAGAGAGTGACAGAGATTGTATAGATTAACCATTGTGGTCTGGTTTACATGAATAATTGTTTAGTGGTGGATGAATGTTTGGGATTTGCTCCCTGGAGCTCCAGGTCCAGGGTTGTTTTGATTTTATTTTGCCCTGTAAGAATTTAAGATAGTTTTTTTTAAAGCAGGTTTTTCGAGGAGATTGGTGCATTCTGCAAATGCAGTCGCAGAATGGTTCAGGCAGAAAAAATGAGAATAGATTGTTTTTATTAATTAATTGAATCTAAAGATGTTTATGGGCTGGCAGATTGGTAAGGGAGTTATAGAGTTATGGGATACTTATAACAGGTGCTACTAGACTTGTATGACATAAGGATTGTGAACCCAGATGTAATAGATTATCTGTACTGAAACACATGTCAGGATAAATGAAGGGAGTGTTGCTGGAATTTTGGTTAAGAAATTTCCGGTAGCAAGACATGCTTTTGTAAATAAAATCTGAAAAATGGGAAAGAGCAACTAAAGATTGATTTACTAATCGTCGAAAGAGGGTACTTTTGATGTAAATATGTGCGATGAAATGGAAAGATTAATTAAGTATTACGGATCTAACGTAAGTCAACACAGAGAATACTGAAGAGGGAACAGTAGCTTCGAATAGAAGGGGAGGATTCAGAAAAACTTTTCAGGCGCCAGTTACGACCAGAGCGTGCCAGAAAGCACAACGGACAGGGCTTGGGAACAAAGACTTTGGAAGAGAAAATCCCACCGTTTTTAGAACAGAAAAAAGAGCGTTGAGTTTGGAGTTTCAGCAAGGGAAATCATGCATGAAATCCAGATTTCGACTTTCAAAAAACCTAGCCCCCTCCGACACACTGTTCTGGAATAAGTGGGGCATGAGAGATAGAGGGAGAAATTGGTTTAAAAGTAGATGATCCAGAGCAGAAAGCGTTAAACGTAAGAGTAGAACAGGTGAGGAGGCAAACAGAATTACGAGCTTTACAACTGGAAAAAGAGAGATTGCGAAGTGAAATTCAGATGTTATGCATGTTTACAAAACAAAGAGATTATGTGGCACCTCAAAGTTATTCCAGGAGTGCTGTATAGAAACAGGCAGAGAGCGATGCGGGGGGAGGAGGGGAGCAAAGGAGGCAGTAACAAAGACACGGAGATGGGAGGAAAAACAAGTTAGGTGAGAATTTCTATTCTCACCGAAAATGAGGAATCACAATGTAATAATTTTAATAATGGAATGAAGCTCGTACAGGTTGAAGATGTTGCCATTGTCTATCAAAGGGGGAAGACAGCCACAATACACTCCTTGGGGAACCCAGGATCTGGAAAAGCTGAGAAATGTGTTGTCCAGTTTACATAATGGAGCAGGAAAATGGATTGTAGGCTTTGAATATGAAACCACCGGACAGTTTTTGGCGATGGATGATCTGAAGGCACTGCTAGTATACGTGATGGGAATCCCGCAATTGATATAGATAACGGATTGAACCCGCCAGAAGAATGTTGTGGACAATCCGATGATTGATGGTGTTGGCTTTGATGGAAAATGACAAAAGATATGGCAGGCTCTTAGACTGTTACCCACTTAAGGTCGATCCCAAAAGATTGAGCAGGGATCTATTTCGGGATACTGAAAACGCAGCAGACCATTTCGAAAACCAGTTTCAAAGGTGGAAGCTTGAAACAGAACAGGTTTTGGAAAGTAGTCAACTTTTAACTGCAATGTCCTGGGCTGCTACTGTCGAGACACTGCCCCTTAAGTGAGATCTAAGCCATAGGGGGTAGTGGGTCTAACGTCCATGGTCAGACTGGAATTCAGAAATCGTGTAGTCCATGTGGTCAAATCACAACCGGAAAGATAAAAAGAAGCTGGCTGATCAACAAAAGATTTTGCGAAGGAATGTGACACAAAAGCAGTTCAAGGAACTGAAAAAGACAGAGAAAGCGAAAACGAAGATGATGTTGCCGGTGACTACCGGGTTGATTGGCGTTAATGAAATGAATATCATGCCAGTCCAGGGAGAACCCTCTACCTGGGGGGCTCCAAAGACAAGGACAAAGAGGTGGGGAGTCAAACGGTACGGTGAGAAGTCAGATTCAGAGAGGATGAGTAATAATGTCTCCGGGGTTTTATCAACTCAGCCATTTATTGGCCATGACCCTCAAGGCCTCAGTGTGCCCCGATCAGTCGGGAACGGCTGGCTGTCCCGCCACCAATCCCAACAGACCGGACTAGGTCTGTAAATGCGTATAGGATGCGTTGGAGTTGCCCAGAGAATCCAAGTGGAAAGGGGCTATACCCTACAATGACACGGGAGGCTGAACAGGAACCTATTTTACTGGATAATGTCGAAGGGCGGTTAATGCTTATGATAATAAATGCTATAGCTAAGTCTTCTTGCGTCCAACTGCACTATGCCTCCCACCTTCCCTTATCAGGTAAATTTACAATGGCTGTAGAGTTCTCGGGTAGACCGCTGTTGACTAGGTTTACAGCTCATGCCAGTTTGTAAATGAATAATAAAATAGTCGTCTTGCCTTTATTAGTCTCTAAGTGGACACCAAATAATTTGCTCAGTAGGGGCACTTTATTGAAGTTAGAATAGTTATTGGAATGAAATCAGAAGTGATTGATTGTTGATCGAGCGAATTCTCAGTTGGTATTGCAGTACGCCAGGAAGGCCGACTGAATAATGGAGAGGCGACATGGATTGTTATATTTGGGAAACTTGGGAAAATGGTGGAAAGATGATTTAACCTTCACTGCTTTTGGCTGAGCCACCCTAGTCTGAGCTGCATTGTACAGTGATTTTTGACGATATTCAGAGTAAAGTCCTGTAGAGTGTTAGCACTGTGAGGTTGTCATACCACAGAATTTACAGGGTGTATCCATAGTGATAAGGAAGCAATGGTGATTCCAGAAGAGCAATGGGAATCGCATACAGCATTGTCAGCGGATTGTCGAGTTGACAACCGCATTGATGATGCCTCCAGATTGAGCTATTATACAGTGTCAGTTGCACAAGGTTGGTGGTGATTTGATTGTCAAAGGTAATCAGGAAGCAGATGAAGGGACTGGGTTTGCTTCTGGCACCCGTCAGCTCTCATTACACCCCAAGTGTGTTTGCATCTGGAACTCTCCATAGCCAACATCACAGCAATGCAAGTTGAGGCAACCTTAGCTGAGCAGCTGTTGTGGGGGCAATGTGGGGCCAGGCGTAACCAGAAAGGCCTGTGGTGCACAGAGGAACGTTTATTCGTGGCATCTACCCCTTTGTTGACCATTCTTATCTCAGAGGCATGTAAATTAGATCACTATGCTAGAGGTGCAGTACTGCGGAAGATAAAGAGGGATGGCTTTTATTCATCTTACTTGCAGGCTTCAGTGGACAACATATTATCGCAATATAATGTTTGTGCTCAACCTAATGTCAGAATGGTGATAACGACCACTCTTGGACATATACCCTGAGGCGCCATTTAAGTATTTGTTGGTTGAATATGTGGATAAGATGAGGATGGTGAGAAAGCCGAGATAAGTGTTGGTGGTCATTGACAGGTTTCGTAGATGGGTAGAAGTGGCCCCCCTCAAAAGATTAAGGGGCAGGCACTGTGATAAAGTTTTTAACAACTGACGTTATTCCGAGGTTTGTCATATCATCTGAAATCATATCGGATAATGGATCTACCTTTATCCAGAAGGTGGTTAATTTTGCTGCTGCGGACCTTGTGGGTTAAATAGAAGTTTGGATATATGTATCAGGGTATGTTGGAACAGATTATTAGCACTTTGGAAACTGAGTTGAATCTACTTTGTTCTGGTACTTATCCTGGAGAAAGTGAGGACTGCAGATGCTGGCGATCAGAGCTGAAAATGTGATGCTGGAAAAGCGCAGCAGGTCAGGCAGCATCAAAGGAGCAGGAGAATCGACGTTTCGGGCATCAGTCCTTATTCAGGAAGGGCTTCTTCAGGGCTTATGCCCGAAACGTCGATTCTCCTGTTCCTTGGATGCTGCCTGACCTGCTGCGCTTCTCCAGCAACACATTTTCAGCTCTAGTACTTATCGTACCTGGGTTGATGCGCCAATGCTGGCATTAATGGACTACCGTATTACAGACTAACTGCCTGGCTAACTGACGCTGCCTGAAATGCTAACTGGTAGACACGTGCCAGTGCCTGAGTGGAAGAGTTAATTTGATGGGACTTGCTTGGAACGATTGGATCTTAAGATTAAGGAGTACGTGCAACAGCTAACTATGATTCATGAATCTATTCACACAGAGGAAATGCTAAGGGAGCCAGTGTCTGGTAACAGGAAGCTCCCCCCCGACCCCAGTCCTAAACCTTTCTGCTCCTGTGCTGACTGAGGGTCCATTGTTTTTGAGGACCTGGCGGATCTCGCTTGGTAGTGCCCATGCGCTATCACAATCGGAAGCATGTCCCTGCTCCGGCAGTACACGTTGTGGGTATAGGTTAGCCCAGGGGTTTCCTCAAAGTGTTCAAGATCGAGAATGCGATTGTCCCGGGCTGGAAGTTGCTTATTCCTGCCATTGGTGTTACCAGGACTGCTGAGTGGATTAGTTATATCTATTACAATCAGCAGAGATTTGTTAAATACTCTGATGATGTCTCCTCTGTGTTAGGTGAGCAATTGGATGCGAGCAGTAGGATGGCATGGCGGACTCAGTAGGCCTTGGACTGGTTGTCGGCTGAGAAAAATGGGGTCTGTGTACTGTTTGAGGAACATTGCAGTACCTTCATTTCCCATAACACTAGCCCAGAGGAATGTATTAACCTGGCAATGGGCAAGATGTGGACGTTACAGGAGGAGCTTAAGGAGAATGTGGGGTCTGGCCATCGGGTATTTGGCTGGTTGGATGGTGTTTTGGGTAGATCGAGGGCTTGATTCGCTAAGATTAGGAGTGTTCCTGGTATTGCTTGTTGTCGTTTACGTTTGCTGTGCTCTAACTCTTGTGAGGTATTTTTTTAAGTGTGCCTTGATGCATGATTATTCCATATTGTTCCAGTGGACTCTGACCAGCCCCCTCCTCCACCTCGGGTTCGCTGCTCTACTTCTATGATCTGACGTCAGCTGTGGTGCTGAAGCTTTGTTTGGATGGAGACGCCGGACTTGCATGTGTTGTGTTCGCATTTACATTATGCAGGATCTTTGGTCTTGTTTAACCTGTTCCAGTGAATTATGGACGGTTCTTTGGGGCCGTGGCTCCAGGTGCACAGAGAGAACACTTTGAGGTTTAGACCCTGAAAATTGTTATTGACCTTGTTACTTTCCCTTTGTGCGTTGTGATCGGCTAGCTAAATCACTGGGAGATGTGCTAATGCACATGTGGTGATGATGGTGTTGTAATGCGATAGGTTAAGTGTGATGGATGGATCCAGTGTGGCAGATGATGATTAGTTTAGAAAGACCATGCAGCCAGCATGATTGGCTGTGGTCAGAACCTATAATCGGATCGAGTGCAGATGAACAAACCGATTGCGGGGAGTCAGGGAAGAACTGCTGCTGGCTCCCACAGCTTTGATTTGGCAAGACTAAATTTTCTGAAGGAAGTTTTGCATCTCCTGGTATTTTTTAAAAGAATAATGAGTGATTCTTCCACCGATCTTCCTGACCCACTCTTTTCCCAAAGTTCTCTCTCTCTGACTCTATTATTCTGAGAGTCTTTCTCTCTGTCGCTCTCCCACAACTCTCTCACTCCCTCCTGACTCCCGCTCTCTCTCTGAACAGCTCACGCTCTCCCTGACTCTCTCTCTCCCTGTTTCCCAGTCTATCTGAAAATCTCGCTCTCTCCCCCCGCCTCTCTCTCCCTGTAAATCACTCTCTACGAATATCACACTCTCCTCAACATTCTCCTTCTTTTCCATCACTCTGTCTCTCTCCTTGACCTGGGTTTATATCATAGACTCTTGGGCTCTCTCTCAGACTCTCACGCGCTCCCTCTCTCTCAGACTCTCTCTCCACCCCACCCCCGACTTTGCCTTTCTGTCACTCTGGCCAACATTCTCACTATCTTCGGGTATCTTTCTCTCTGTCTCGCTTTCCCCGACTCTCTCTCTCCCCCAGATGCTCTGTCTGTCTCTCCCTGAAACTCAGTCTCTCTCTCCTCGACTCCAGGTCTCTCTCTCTCATCGACTCCCGCTCTCTATTTCTCTCACTTCCCCCTTATTCTCGTTCTTTCTCCAATTCTTTCCCTCCCTCATTTTCTATCTAATTCTCTCCCCGATTCTCTCTCCTCCCGACTTTGTCTCTTTCCCCGACCCTCTCTCTCTCCCCGAATCTCTCTCTCCCCGACTCTTGTCCTTTCTCACTGACTGTCGGTTTTTCTCGCCAAATTTCACCTTCTCCCACTTTCCCTTCCTTCCTCCCTCTCCATCTCTCTCTCCATGACTCTCTCTTTCTGTCTATCTCCATAACTTTCTGTCTCTATCTCTCTATACCTGATACTGTCTTTCTCTATTCCCAAATCACGCTCACTCACTTTCTCTGCCTGACCATCTCTCTCTCACTGACAGAATATCTCTCTCTTTCTCGGACTCTGCTTGTACCTTACTTTCATTCACTACCTCACTGATTAAGTATCTCTTCCCGACTCTCTCTAAACGACTCTGTCTCTCTCTAAATGACTCTCGCTCCACTCTCTGAATACAGTTTGTGAGAAGATTTGCAGCTCGGGTGCTCGTTGTTGTGGTTCTGTTCGCCGAGCTGGGAATTTGTGTAGCAGACGTCTCGCCCCCTGTCTAGGTGAAATCCTCAGTGCTTGGGTGCCTCTTGTGAAGCTGCGCAGGAGGTTCCAAATCACTGCGGATGTCACCTAGATAGGGTACGAAACGTCTGCAACACAAATTCCCAGCTTGGTGCACAGAGCCACAACAACTCTCTGAACAGCTGTCTCTCTCCATTGTTCACCCTGTCTCTCCGACTCTCTGTCACCATCACTATCTCTCTCGTTCTCTCCCTGACACAGTCTCATTCTCCCTGACTCTGTCTCTCTCCTGACCTCCGTCTCCTCGAAACCTTCTCTCCCGGATGTTGTTTCGCTCTCTTCCTGATTGTCATATACTCCCTGACATCTCTCTCCTTCAGTCACTTTCCCGCGCCTTCCGTGAAACACTCTGTCTCAGTGATTCTGTCTCTCCGACTGTCACTCAACCTCCCTGAATCTGTCTCTCGTTATCTCCCCGACTCTGTCTCTCCCCACCAGTCTCTCTTCCGACTCTCTCTTGCTCTCACAAACTATCATTCGTTCTCACCGACTCTCGATCTCTCTCTCTCCGATTCTCACGCTCACTCTCCCTCTGTCTGTCCCTGACACGCTCTTACTCTCCCCACTCTTTCTGTCTCTCTCCCAAACTTCCTCTCTTCTTTTCTCTCGCTATCTCTCGCTCCCCGACTCTTTCTCCCCAACATTGTTCTCTTTGTCCCTAACAACCTTTTCCTCTCTTCTGATCCTCTCTCTTCCTGACTCTCTCTCCTTCTTTCTCTCTCTGTCGACTCTCTGGCCCCCTCTGACTCTCTCTCAAATCCGATTTTCTCCTGTTTTCTCCATGATGCTCTCTCTTACAAACTATCTCTCTTCCTCCCTGTAATTGCTCTCTCTCCATGACTGACTGTCTCACTTCCTGACAATCTCTCACTGCCTCTAATTCTCCCTCTCCCTGACTCTCTGCCTCACTCCTCACCTTTCCTACCACTCTCTCCCACATTTTCGTGCTTTCTCTCTCTGTCCTTGACTAGCTTTCACCCTGATCCCCTCTCTCCTATTATCTCTTTCCCCCTCACTCCCTCATTCTCTCTCTCTCTCTCTCTCTCTCTCTCTCTCTGTCCCTGACTTCCTTTCTCTTTGTCCCCAACTCTGTCACTGGAACTCTCGCCTTCTCCCTGTCGAGTTCTACCCCACCTCCCACCCCAACTGTCTCTCCCCCCCCCCCACGAGTGTATCTTTATCTGCTGGACTCTCGCTGTCTCTGCCTAAATCTCGACCTCTCTATCTCTCCCCTTGACTATCTATCTCTCTCTCCCACATTTTCTCTCCCCCCCCCGGACTCTCTCTCTACCTCACTGATTTTGGTTGTGTCAGGGCCTCACTCTCTCTCTCCCCGACTCTCTTTATTTTCCTGAGGTTGCTCTCTCTCTCTCTCTCTCTAACCCTGACTTTCCCTCTCTCTCAACAGGTCTCTCCCTCTACTTGAATCTCTCACTCCGACTCTCTCACAGTTATTTACGTTCGCTCACCACGTGACACCCTTGCTCTCCATGAATCTGTCCCTCTCCTACTATATCTATAAGAATTTATCTCTCTCTTCATGAATCTCTCTCTGTCCCCACGAATCTCTGCCTCTCTCTCTCTCTCTTGGTCTGTCTCTCGTTCCCTCTGAACGACTCTCGATCTCTCTCCCCGTCTGTTGCTCTCTCTCCCTCTCTCCCTGACTCACTCTCTCCCCCTCACTCTCTCCCTGAACCCCTCGCTCCCCTCTTTCCCCTCTTCCTTGTATAACCTCTCTCTCCATAATCCTCTCTCTCCCTCCCCATTTCTCTCACAGCTCACCCTCTCTCTCTCTCAGTATCATACATACAGTCTCTCTCTCTAGTCCCCCCCCCCCCCCCCCCCCACACCAAGATTCTATCGCTCTGTCTTCGGCTCTCTCTCAACGAGACTCGCTCTCTCTTTCTCTCTCTGTCTCTCTCTCAACGGCTCTCCCTCCCTCCCCCTGATTCTCACTCTGCCTCTGATTCTTTCTCTCGCTCATTTCGCTCTCTCCCCAGCTGCGTCTCGCTCCCTAAATCTCTCTCGTTCGCTCTCTCTTTCTCTCATTCTCTCTCTCTTTCTCTCTCTCTCTCTTCCTCCCCCTCCCCGATTCTGTTGTATTTGCACTGACTCTCGGTCTTTCTCCCTTACTTTCGCCCTCTCCCTGACACACTCTCTTTCTCTCTCGCTGATTCTCTCTTTCGATCCCTAGCCTTAATACTCTTTTCCCCCAATCTCGCCCTGTCTCTCTATGCTTGTCTCCCTCTCTTCTCGAATCTTGTTCTTCGCTCTCCTTACCTGACATCTGTCGCTCCCTCTCTGATTATCTTTCTCTGTCCGACGCTGTCTCTCCCTCACTCTCTCGTTGTCTGACCAACTCAATCTATCACCCTCAGATATTCCTGTCCCTCTACTCGAGTCTCGCTCCCTTTCTCACTGAACAGCTTGTTCATCCCCAATTCTCCCTCTCTTTCTGACTCTCTGTCTACATCACTCACCCTCTTGGTCTCTCCCTGACACTCACTTTTCTCCCCGACTCTTTCTCTCTCTCGAGTCTCTCCTCGAATCTCTCTCTCTCCACCACTCTCTCCATATCTCCGCGAATATATCTCTCTCCATTTCTCTTTCACAGCGATGCTCTCTCTCCCCGACTCGCGTTCATTCTCACCAACTCTTTCTCTCTCTCCCCAATTCTCGCTCTCTCTCTCCCCTCTCTTTCTCTCGCCCTGTCCGTGACTTTCTCTTGCTATCTCCCCGAATTTGCTCACTCTCTCTCCCCGTCTCTCCCCCTCGCTCACTCCCTATTACTCTCTCTTTCTGCCCAACTCTGTCTCTCTCTCCGACTCTCTCTCCTTGAATTTCTCTCTATCCCTGTCTCTTCCTTTCTCCCTGAGAATCCCTTCGTCTATCTCTCTCTCTCTTGCCCCGACTCTGTCTGTCTCCCCGTCTCTCATTCTTTCTCACCAAGTCTCCCTCTCTCTTGCAACTCTCGCACCCCCTCTCTCTCCGTGACTCTCTTTCTCTCTGTCCCCATGACTCTCCCTTTCTATCTCTCTCACTAACTCCGTCTCTCCCTCTCTCTCTCTGTTCTCACTCTCTCTTCGAGTCTCTCTCACTCTCTTTTTGTCTCCCTCCCGATCCTGTCTCCCTACTCTCTCTCGCCCTGTCCGTCACCCGCTTTTGCTCTCTCCCAACTCTCGCTATCTCCCCGAATTTGATCTCTCTCCCTGACCATCACTGTCTCTCCGTGATACTGTCTGTCCCCGACTGTGTCTCCCTCAATCTGTTTTCATTCTCTTCCTAATTCTCTCTCTGTGTGTGTGTGTGTGTGTGTGTGTGTGTGTTATACGCCTCCTCTCTCACCCGACAATCTCTTTCTCTGTCCTGATACTTGCTAATTCTCTCTCCCGGAATCTCTCTCTCTCCATCATAACGAATCTCTTTCTTTCTCCTGGATTTTGCTCTCTATCTCGCCGAATCTTGCTCTCTCTCTCCTTCCCTCAGCATTACTCTCTCTGTCTCTCTGATAGTCTTTCTCCTTCTCTCTCTGATTCTCTGTCTTCCCGTCTCTCTCTATCTACCCGACTTTCACTCTCTCTCTGATTCACTCTCTCTCCCTAGACATCTGCCTTTCTCTGATTATCTGTTTCTCCTCAGACTCGGTCTCCCACACTCACTCTCCCACTGTCTCACTGACTCACTCTCTCTCTCCCCGACTTTAGTCACAATCTCTTCATGACTCTCTCTCTGAACAGTTCTTTCTCTCCCTTATTATCTCTCCATCTCTCCGATTCTCTCTCCCTGACTCGCTCTCGCTCGCTCTTTGACAGTTCCACTCTCCCCAATCTCACTCTCTCACCGACACTCCCCCTCCTCCTGACTCTCTGTCTCTCTCCTTGAGCCTCGTTGTTTCACACCGAGTCTCGTTCTTCTCTCTGACACTCGTGCACTTCCTCGTTCCTGACTCTCTCTTCCCCGACTGTCTTTTTCTTACACTCTCCCTCACCCTGTCTCTCTCTGTCCGAATCCCCCTCTGTCTGTCACTCTCCCCTACTCTCACCCCTTCCCTCTCTCGCTCTCACCCATACTTCTTTCTCCCGATTCTCGCTCTCTGCCCAACTTTGCTCCCTTTCTCTCCCCGAGTCTCTCTCTTTCTCTCTCCTTGAGTATCCTCTCTCTCTCCAAAACTCTCTCACTATATCACTGACCATGTTTCTCCCTGCCTGATCCTCTCTGTCTTTCTCGCACACTTTCTCTCTCCTACTCTGTCTCTCCCTCATTATCTCTCGCTGTCTCACCAACTCTCTCTGTCCCTCTCTCCCCGAATTTGTCTCCCTCTGATCCTCTCTCACCCACCCAATGTCTGTCTCTCCCAGACTTCCTCTCTTGTTTCCCGAATATCCATCTCACTTGTCTCTTTCTCTCCGACTCTCTCTCTCCTAACGTATCTCTCTTCAAATCTGTCTCTCTCTTTCTCTCTTACTCACTCTTTCTCTGCCCGAGCTTAGTTTATTTTCCAGCGACTCTCTCTCTCCCCCGTCTGTGTCCCTCTCTCTCTCCCGAGTCTCTGTCTCTCTCTCGCTGACTGTGTCTCTCTCTCTCCCCAACTCCCGATTTTTTCATCGACTCAGTGTGTTTCTCCCCTACTCTCAAGCTCTCTCTGTCTCCCTAACGCTCTTTTCCTTCCCAAGAATCTCTCATTCTTTCTCTCTCCCTGATTCCTCTCTCTATCTCTCGATTTAAGTCTCCCGCTCTCTGTCGATCTCTCTGTCCTCGACTCTCCATCTCACCCTCCCCCGCCGCCTTCCCCCGGAAATCTATCTCCTCCTACCTCTCCCCTCAGACTCTCGGCCTTTCTCGCTGACTCAAGATTAGTGTGGTACTGGAAAAGCATGGCAGGTAATGCAGCATCCGAGGAGCAGGAAAGTAGACATTTCGGCCAGGAGCCCTTCATCAGGAATGGCAGAGGAGATGACCTGCGATTTGCAGTGAGCGGGAGACACTTGCTGAGATCTTCGTCGAGAAATGAAGAGAACCTCTTCAAGGTAGGCGACCTTGCAAGAGGATTCACAGTAAGTCTGAAATCAATTAGGCAAAAGTGGGGTTTGCAGATGCTGAAGATCGAGTCAAGCTTTGAGTGGTGCTGGAAATGCACAGGGGGTCAGCCAGCATCAGAGGAGTAGGAAATTCGACTTCGGTGCAGGAGCCATTCATTCACTTTCGCCTTTCGCACCGACTCTGTGTCTTTCTCCCCATTCTCTCTCTCTCTACCTCTCTACCTCCGCGTCTCTCCACCCCCACCGCCCCCACCGACACTCTTTCTGTCTCTCTAACTGATTCTCGTGCTTTCACTGTCTCTCCTCCTGATTCCTACCCTCCCGAATCTCTCTCTCCCTCTCTATCCCCCTTTTCTCCTGACTCTGTCTCTTCTTGACACACACTCTTTCTCTCCCTGACTCTCTCGCCCTCTCTCCCTCTCGCACTATCTGACTCTCTCTATTGGGATTTCCTCATTTCTTCTCTGCCTTCTGATTAACATTCTTTCATTACATCAGTTCAACTGTCAGACTTTTCCTCTCCTCTGTCTACTTCTCCCCCTGTCTGACTCTTTCTTAATCTCTCTACTTCCGTCCCACTTTCTCTGTCTGTTTCTCTCTTTCGCTTCTGACTCTGTCTGTGAGTACAGAGGGACAGAGTGAAGATAAAAGCAGGGTGGCTCCGTGGTTATAACTGCTGCCTTACAGCAACAAGGACCTGATTACAGCCTCGGCGAACTGCCCATGTGGAGTTTGCGTATTCTCCACGTGTCTGCGTGGGTTTCCTCTGAGTGCTCCAGTTTTGTCTCACAATCAAAAGATGTACAGGCGAGGTGAAGAGGCCAATTTACTTTGCCCATAGTGTTCAAGGATATGTAGGTTCGGTGCATTAGTCAGGAAATGCAGAGTAATCAGTCAGAGGAATGGGTCTTGGTGGGTTTCTCTTCAAAGGTTCGGTGTGGACATGTTGGGCAAAAGGGCCTTATTCCACACTGCAGTGATTCCATGATGATTCTCACTCTCCTTCCGACTGCCTCTCTCGCTCATTCAACCTTTCCCTCGCCCACTCTGTTTCTCTCCTTCGCACCCTCCCTCTGTCTCACTCAGTCTGACACTCTCTCTATGCACTTCGCTCAATACTTGACTCCCTGTCCCTCTGTCTGTCTTTCTCAATCTCTTTTGTTCCCTTCCTCCCTCTCCCTCCATGTCTCGCCCTCTTCCTCTGTCTAACAATTCTCGCTCGACCTCTCTCTGTCTGACTCTCTCTCTCTCCCTCCATATCTCCCTCACTCAATACTTCTGACTCTGTCTTGGGTTCATTCGTTCTCTCTCCCTCCGTCAGTCCATTTGTCACTTCACACTTTCTCTCACACACGCACTCCCTTCTTTTCCCTCTGTCCAACTTTCTATCTGTCTCAGTCTTTCTCACCAGTTCCTCCAGCTCCTCCTATCTGCATCCCACCCACCCTCCCTCTGTCTGATTCTCTCCCTATCTGACTCATTTTCTACCCCTCCCAATCTGTTTCTCTCCCCTGACTCCCTCTGCATCTGTCTGTCTTCCTCGATATTCCTCCCTCCTTTACTCCCTCTCCTTGTCTGTCTTTCCCTATAGCTCGATCTCTCCCTTCCTCACCCATTGTCTGACTCTTGTTCTCTCCCTCCCTCCTCTCTTCTCCCTCTCTCTGACTCTTCATCTGTTTCTCGTTTACTCGATCCGTCTCCCTCTGTCTGACAGTCTGTCACTCCATTTCCCTATTGCTCTCTCCCTTCCTCTCCCTCTGTATGACTTCTCCCTTTCTCATTTCCTCCATCCGCATCTCTCACTGTCTGACTCACTCTCTTTTGCTCCATCCTGCTCCCGCTGTCTGACGCTGTCTCTTTCTTTCTCAGACTCTCACTCCCTGCCTTCCTCTGTCTGACTCGCTCTCTCCCTCACTCTCTCTCTCCCTCTCCCACATTTTGACTCTCTTGCTCTCCCCGTCTCGCTTTTTCTCTCTCCGTCTTTCCCTCCATTTCCTCTGTCTGTCTCCCCCTCGCTATCTCTTCCTTCCACTATCTCCCTCTTTTTATAACTGGCACTCTCTCTCTCTGCTTCCCTCCCCTCTCCCTGACTCACTCATTCCCTCTCGCTCTCACTCGATCACTCCCTCCCTCTCACTGACACTCTATGCCCCTTACTCTGTCTCTCTCTCCCTTTGTCTGACTCTCCCTCTACCTCACTCTGTCCCTTCCGCTCCATATTCTAACTCTCTGTCACTCCCATCACCAATAACAGAGACACTAACCTCTTGACATTCAACGGTATTACCATCACTGAATTCCCCACTGTCAACATTCTTGCAGTTAACGTTAATCAGAGACTCAACTGGACTCACCACACAAGAGCTACAAGAGCAGCAGGTCAGAGACTACCAGGGATAGCACAGGGAGTTATTCACCTCCTGTCACTCAAAAGTCTATCTAGCCTCTGCAAGATATAATTCAGGAGTTTGATGTAATACTCTCACTTCCCTGGATGGGTGCAGCTCCAACAACACTCCATAAACGTTCCAGGGCAAAGCAACCCACTTGTCTGGCACCACATTTACACACATTCAATCCCTCTACCACCGGCGCTCAGTATCAGCAGCTGTGTAGTATCTACAAGAGGCACTGCAGAAATTCACGAAAGATCCTTAGACAGCACCTTCCAAACCCACGAACACTTCCACCTAGAAGGACAAGGGCAGCAGGTACTTGGCAACACCAGTACCTGCAAGTTCGCCTCCAAGCCGCTGAGCACAGTGACTTGGAAATATACCACTGTTCCATCACAATGGTTGAATTCACATTCTGGAATTCCCTCTGCGCTGGCATTATGGGTCAACCTACAGACAGTGGACTGCAGCGTTTGAATAAGGCAGCTCACAACCTCCTTTTCAAGAGCAAACAGGAATGGGCTGTCAAGGCTGGCCAGTCAGTCACGTCCAAGTCCCACAACTGAACTAAAATAATATCTCGTTCCATACCAATGCTTCTGTCTGTCTCTCTCTCTCTTTCTTTCCCTTCCCCCACCTTCATGTTTTTTTCTCTCTCTCTGAGTCCCTCCATATCCCTCCGTCTGACTGTCTCTTTCCCTTGGGCCCTCGCTTCCTCTCGTCTGTCTGACTCCCACTTTCTCTCACTCATTTCCTATCATTGGCTGTCTGACTCTTTCCCTCTCCATCACCCTGTCCCTGAAACTTACCCACTCCTACCCTTTCCCTCTCCCTGTTTCTGTCCCTCTTCCTTTCCCTCTGCCTGAAAGTCTCCTTCTCCCTGTTCCTCTTTATCTCCCCTTTCCTCTGTCTGACCATCTCTGTCTTCCTCACCTCATTTCTTAATATCACCCTCTCATTTACCTGCCCATCTGCCTCTCCGTCTCTCTCTGTCTGATCCTCTCCCTCTCATTCGGTTTCACGATCTCTCACCCTCCCTCCCTCCGTCTGCTTCTCTTTTTCTCCGTATGTTTGGCACTGTCTCTCTCGCTACCTTCCTCCCAATCGCCCGATGAGACTCTCTATCTCGCTCGGCTCTCTTTTCCCCCTGTGTGATAAACTCTTTCTCGCTAACTCATTCCCTTCTTTTCCATTTATCTGATACCTCCTCTCCCTTGCTGCCTGCATCCTGCTCCCTGAATCTGAGTTTCTCTATCTTCCTCCCTCCTCCCATCTCTCTCCTTCACTCCGACTCACTCTCCCACTCTCTATCCCACTCTCTGTCGGTCGGATTCTCTCTATCTCACCGTCCTCTCCCATGTCTCTCCCTCTGTCTGCCTCTTTCTCTCCTCCCACTCTCACGTTCAGTCTTTCTGATTCGCTTGATCTTTCTCTCCCTCTGTCTGAGTCACGCTGGTTCTCTCCTTCCCTTCTTCTCTCGTTGTCTGATTCTTTCTCTGTCTGTCGCCCTCCGTCTCCGTCTGTCTGACTCTCCTTTTCACTCCCCCACCCCCCACCACCACCTTCTGTCTCTTCAGAAATATTCTCTAACTCTCTCTGTTTCACCCTCTCCCTCGCTGCCTGCTTCCTCTGCATCAGTCTTGCTCTGGCTTCCTCTCCCTTTCTCCAATTCGCTGTCCCTCTGTCTGACTCATCTATCCCTTTCCCAATATTCCTATCCCTCTGTCTGATTCTTCCTCCATCTCGGCCCCTCCATTCCTCTCCCTCTGCCTGACTCTGAAATTCTCTCACCCCTTTCTTACTATTGGACGTCTAATTCTCTCTTTGTCTCCCTCTCTCTTTCTCTCCGTCTCCCACCTTCCCCCTCTCTGAATCACTCTCAGTGTCTCACATCCTCTCTGCACTAATTCCATACTTCTGGCTCTCTCCCTCGCTCCTTCTCTCCTCACCTTTTGACTTCATCTCTCCAAACTTCTCTGTGCCTCTCTCTGACTCTCCCTTCTTCCTATACTTTCTCTCCGTCTGTCTGACTCTCTCGCTCTCACGTTCCCTTCCTCGCATTCCCTTTCTCCCTCCTTCCCTCTTCCACTATCTAACTCTCCCTATTCCTCGCTCTGTCCCTCCTCATCCATTTGTCTGACCCTCTTTTTCTATCTCCTTCCCTCTCCCTCTATCTCACAACTTCCCTCTCTGTCTGTCCGAAGCTTTCCATCTCTGTCCCTGTCAGTCTGACTCTCTCAATCTATCTTGCTCCTTCTACCCTTTTCCTTTCTGTCTTTCCTGTCACTCCCTTCCTGTTGGTCTGTCTGACTGTCTCCCTCTCATTCCCCGTCTCTCTCCATCCCTCCTTTTCTGTCTGTCCGACTTCCTCTTTTTCTCTCGCTCGGTCCCATCCTGCAATTCCCTCTGTTTGACTCTCTCTCTCTCCCCTTTTCTCACTATCTCCTTCTCCCTCTGTCTGACTTTCCATCTCGTTGTGACTCCCTCCCTTCCTCTGTCTGTCTCTTTCTCCCTGTCTGGCTGTTTTTCTCTCTCTCTGTCTCACTCACTATCTATTTATCTATCACTGTCTTTCTTATCTGTCTCTCATTCCTGTCTTCTCATTATACCTGACTCTCTTTCAGTCCCCCTTTTCCCACCCTCCCACTTGCTCTGTTGGCTAAATCACTTTCTCTCCCGCCACCTTTTCTTCATTTCCCGATGACTGAACCTCTTTCCCTCCCGCCCTCCTCCTCTATCTGACACATACTGTCTCCCTCCTTCCCTCTACTTCGGATGCAGAAGCAGCAAGGGATGGAGGGCTGGGGATTAGAGAGGTTGGGGGTGTTGGAGATCACAAAAGGATGCGCGGGATTAGAAAGGGGAAGATGGGTGTAACGTGGAAAGGTAGGAGAGAGACAAAGACAGCAGGAGAACGGTCGAGAAGGTGGGAGATAGATCGAAGAGTGAAAGTGTTTAGAGTAACAGTGTGAGAGTGAAAGAGAGAAGAGAGGGAAATGGTGAGGGTAGCAGAAAGGGAAAGGGCACAGAGCGAGCGAGGGATATTAGGAGAAAGAGGGTGAGGAGGTAGAATGAGGGGTGGAAAGTAACAGAGAGAGAGAGGGATGTGGTTGAGTGGCAATGGAGGGAACGGGTTAGAGAGAAGAATTGTGCCAGATCGGAATGGGGACCCCAGAGGTTAAACCAAGGACAGAGTAAATGAAACCCTACCCCTGAGCTCAGGCCCATCACTGAATACCAGGACTTGGGGCTGAGTTTGTATCTCTCCAACACAGCTTGTTCAACACATATTCAAACATTAATATTGTTCACTCTGCTTCTTGACAGTCTTGAATGAACATTTTTATTTTATACAAATTGAAGTGATAGACACAGTCAATTGGATGGTGCCTTTTACTCTCTTGCACCTGAGTTGACAGAAACACTGACCTGAAATGAGAAAATCCCTGAAAGATTAATTAATGAGTGCATTCGATTGATTGATGATTTTGGGGAAAGGGACATTTCAACACATTCTTCAGCTGCTGTCTGAACTTAGTCTGGATAACGGCATAAATCACAGTATTTGTGCAACAACTAAGGATCTGCAGCATGAAGCCCAATTCCCGCACAAATGGACGTAGATGCACACGGATATCTACAACAAGACGCATTCGGAAACATAGAACATACGTCATTAACGTTGACGATAAGAGGATGAAATTGGCCGAGATATTGAACAGTAAAATGATGGATTTGTTTCGATTTCTCATTTCTGTGTCACACTTAGTGTCCCCAGTGATGTGAGTCCGGAGTCTCTTGCGGGCTCTGGTGGTCACTAAAATGTGTCTGACAATGAAACCATTGAGCAACAGAATCAGTACAAATGGGAGAGCCGGGGTTAAAATGTAGTGGAGGAACTCGATTGTGGCCCAGACGCGGGACTGATAAAGACCAGGTGTTCCATAACAAAACCAGGGGCGGTTGGACAGCAAATACCGAGGTGTTAGCATAAAATACCAGAAAATATTCTTCAAACAACTGAGAATAACTACTGTTCCCAGAACCACAGCCGCTGTTTTCTCACTGCAATATTTACTTTTCAGATTCTGGCAACAAATGGCCACAAAGCGATCAAAAGTGAAAGTGACAGTGAACCAGACAGAAGAGTCAGTGGCTACACACCCGAGGACGGCGTGGATATTACAAACGGGAATGGACTTCATGAAATAAAACTGTCTCTTATAAAGAATAGGAATATGTCTCAATATCAGTTCGAGGATAATGAGCAGTAGATCCGCGACTGCCATGGCGCCCAGGTAACGTCTTACACACGGAGATAATCCACAATCTTTATAAAGTAGGATGTAGATCGTCACTACGTTAACTGTGAGGATGGAAAACAAGCAAGTTATGCAAAAGCATAGGAACAGGTAGTTTCAAAAACATTTCCACACACTTGATCACTCGAGAACAGAGACAGGTCACTTCTCTCTACTTCTTAAAATGGAGGGAGAAAACGTTGACGTCCGGAAGAATTCTCTCCCAATTCCTTGAGGACAATTGGAGGTTGGAAATTTCTGTCTATTCGTCTAAATGGTGCTCGACCCTTTGTCGTGAAAACAACGAAAACGAAGGGAAGGTGTATTCACGACTTTAATTGCCTGAGAGAATTTCGGAACATTGTCTCCTACTACCGAGAATGGAATATATTCTTAGTGAAATGAGTTCATTTCACCGATGTCGAGTCGCCTACAAATAATGGCAGTTAAAGAATGGTCTGGAGAATGTCAGTTATAAAATCTTCCATGGAACATCTGGGTACAGAAGATTACAGAGAACATCGGGTACAGAATGCTCCAGAGAATGTCAGTTGTGGAATATTCTGGAGAATGTCAGTTACACAATTTTCATGTGAATATCGGGAATAGAATGTTCCAGGGAATGACGGTTACAGAACGTTCTGAGAAAAGTCAAATACATACTTTTCTGAGAAATGTCGGGAACAGAATGGTCAGGAGACTTTTAGTAACAAAATGTTCTGGAGGACGTCAGTTACAGAATATTTCAGGAATGTCGGGTGCAAAACATTCTGTGGAACGTCGAGTGAAGAATGTTCTAGGGAATGTCCGGTCTAGAATGTTCTGTTGAATATTAGGAATACAAAGTCCTGGAGAATGTATTTTATAAAATATTCCAGGGAAGGTACGTCTGTCATGCTCCAAACAATGTCGGTTACAGAATGTTACGGGGAATATCAGGTATGGAATATTCCGGAGAATGTTGGGTCCAGAATATTTTGGTGAATTTTCGGAAGATAATGTTCCAGGGAATGTCAATTACACAATGTACTGGAGAGTGTTGGTTACTGAATGTGCCAGAGAATGCCGGTTGTAAAGTGATCCAGTGAATGTCTGTTACAGAATGTTCTGGAGAATGTCGGTTATAGAATGTGATGGTGTCATAAAGATCCACATCACAAAGGCCCCACTACCCCTTAATTTTGGTAAGACCCACTTAGCCGTCATGGTACGAATCTCTCTCCAAACTCAAATCAACACGCCCTTTGTTCACAAAATGAATAAGATAAAGATCATAGTTCAAACATTTCATGTAAGATCCACTTACATGATTAAGCAGATGTAACCCGTTATTCAGGTATCCCCTCCACCTCTTTCTTCAGTTCTATCCAACACTCCCAGCTCTAAAATATATTTGATATCCAGTTCCCAAAATCATTTACCATTTGTCATGTCTCTCTAATGTCATTAAATCATCAACCTTTCCCTCAATGCATGCACTGATTTCCTCAGTGCGGTTTGAGAATATGACACACATTCAGGCGGAGCACCTTTCAATCAACTTTTTAATCCATTATTCCATGCTCCATTGTTCCTTTATTTCTCACATTGAACAGGTCAAACGCAGTCTGACATTGTCATACTCATAGAATCTGATGTGATAGGGAATGTCTCATTCAGCCCAATCACCACACCTGGGTATATTCTATCCCACCGGCAGGGCGGACCCACCAGTGGTGGGCGCACCCTGGGTTTTCAATTCGGAAAGAAGTTCCCCTGGAATTCCTCACCATGGATCCCATAACCCAGACACTGTCATGGTAACAGGTCAGAGATGGTCAAGAACATCGCCTTATAATGTGCATCTATTGCCGTCCACACCACCTCGCCGTAATAAATCAGATCCCCTCGTGGTTGAAAACAAATTGAAGGAAGCACTGAGGGTGACACTGACAAAGTACGTACACTGGATGTGGGACTTCCATGTCCATGATCAAGAGTATCTCCACATGCCCACCACTCTGAGCATGTCGGGCCCTCAAATGAACAGCAGCCAGACTATGAGACGTGATCGGGAAACTAGCCAGAGGGAAACAATCTCACCAAACAATTTGCCACATAAAGTCCTGGCGGAGTGAAAGTCACAGCCAGGTATTGAAGATACCGCCCACTGTGTTATGTGAAGGAGGGAGTACTTTGAAAGGACGGAGCAAACGGAAACCAGGCATTTCTGAGGCATCATGGACCATCAGCAGCTGCAGCATCAATGGCCTGCCGTCCACTTGACTTTGCTGACTAAGTCGATTTCAAGTCACCACTCTCTTTCTTTCTCTCTCTTCTCGCTTTTTCTCTCTCCCTTTCTTCTCTCTCTCTCTCTCTTTGCTCATTTAAGAACCTTCTCTCACTCCTTTTCCTGTTGCTCTCTTCTCTCGCTTTCTCTTTGTCTCTCCCTTTCTCTTTTTTTCTCTCTCTTTGTTTATCTTCGAACTCCAGTTTCCTCAATTGAACTTGCGTTTTTTCTACCCGACTGCTCCTGTCCATTTCTCAGTCACACCAAAATTTTTGAATAACTCTCTTACAAATTCAGCTTTACTTTTGTCCTTAATTAAACCCAAACCTAAATTAGTTGCTATATCTAAAAGTATGGTCTTGACCTTTCTTTTTAAACTTTCTGGGCGAATTTGAAAACCATCTTCAAATCCTAGAATCTCTTTCGAAATTTTATAATTCAGTTTAACGAAGAGTTCTTAACGTCTTTGCTAATTCTGAAAGAACGGCCTTGTGCTTTCCTTCCAAACTTTCTCGGCAAGGGTGAGAATCATCTCCAAACCCCAGAACCTCATCAGCAATTTGGAGAGGCATTTCTCTCACTTTTAATTTAACCAACCGCTGTTCACCTAAACTAAACAGATAGTCGCACTGATATTTTATTTAAAGACCCAGGACACTCACGATCAAGTTGGTTATATCTACTGGTCTTTCTCCTACTACAAATCTATTCACTTCTGTCCAAATCTAAGACTGGATCTGTCTAACCATGTTCAAAGCACGGAAGAAAGCTCCCAAACTGTTATGAGAAGGGGGAAAACAAGCAGCACAGAATAGATTCACCCTGTGTGGTAGTTTGTTCAACTTCGGCAGGCAAAGAACTATCCCAGCCGTCACTACTTAAAGTAAAAATTAACGACTCTATTTTAAATTCAAACAGAGAATAGATAAATCAACAACTATTTACAACTCCTTTGCTTTAACCTTGTCTATTACCTCCCACTCAATGGTCAAATGGAAAAGTCCTGATTCAGATTTACAAAAAAAATACTCGTTTCAAAACTAGGCAGCTCTTTGGAATCTCCATTGTAGATTTTCCTCTGTAGATTCTCACGAGGTCGATTTCGGTGTTGTGCTTGCAGACTCATTTCACAGACAGGTACCCTTAAGACAGCCCTAAATCTAGCAGTCTGTTCCTGCTGGTCTTTTGCCAATTCTCCAAGCACCTGATCAAAACGACCGGTTTTAAAGCCTAAAACATGAGTTTGTTTCATTGGCTTAATAATACCAAAGTAAGAAATTAAAATTTGATTGGATTCTGATATCTTGGGGCATAATTAAAACAGTTTGGCCGAATTTGAATTTGCTCTTTTATCCATGGCAACACACCTGCTGCGCGCAGCTATGACCAACTGTTACATCGTACCTTGTTCCAGACTCCCCGTGCTTTGTCCTAGCTCGCTTTTCAAGGCAGAGCACCTCTACACTTTCACAAAAAATGCCGTCAGGTTAGTCTGAAAATGCCGCAAGTGATTTGGAATTGATTGTAGCTGATCCTTGCACTGGGTATTGTGTACGATCTCAATAAATTTTTTCTGCATCTGAGCAGGGAATGTCTGAGATGACATATGATATATAGTAGTTATGTGTAGTTATAATGCCCTAAAATGAGAAAAATGAAACAATCTTGCATTTCATACTTTTCAAATGTGTTTTACTCTCTTTAAGGAGAAAGGCATTCTGTTTTTAGGATTACCAGTTTCGGCCTGAGAAGGAGAGGTGCTCTTTTTAAATGTATAATATCTTGTGAGGAGTGTATTTGGAGAATACCTGATGGATATTCCCTCTTATATAGGAAAATAAAACTGGGGAAGTAATTTACGAATAAGGCAGATTCTGAGGAAGTATCACTGGATCTGAAGCGTAAACTATTATTTCTCTTCATAGCTGCTACCAGACCTGCTGACCATTTCCAACAATTTCTGCATTTGTTTTAGAATAATACACGTTTATTTTAAAGTCAGATATTGCGAAGACATGTTTTATGTTTAAATTCCGCAGGCACATATAAACACTTCTTCAAATAAGTGGGACCATGTTAAGGAAACGGTTCCGTGTATGACAGCAACAAAGATGTATCCACAAGAGCAGAAAATGTGATGGACTCATGTAGTTTAGACAACATTCAATGAGATCTCACGTGGTCGAATACGTGTCTGATAACGTTACTGTTTCAACTCAGAGGAAAAAATAGTTAACCTTCCTGAAAAGGACTATCATATTGGTCGCTCACTCTTCCCTTTTCTCCACACACAGGTATTCAGACAAATCCAATTATTCTGAGAAACATCGCCATTGCCAGCAGTTTGTGTGTGCAGAATATCTTCGAAGGAGAGTAACATTTGAGACAAACTCTACGTTTTTTTTTCAAGAGTTCAACTGATATTTGGGCAAAGTTCTTTCAAATTATATCATGTCTCACGAACTTTCTTGAGTTTTCTGAAGAAGTGCGAAGAGGATTGATGAAGGTAGATCTAAACAGACTTCAGTAAGGCGTGCAACAAGTTTCCACATGGGAGATTTAAACAAGGCTAGATCACAAGGTAAACAGGGAGAGCTAGCTATTTGGATGTTGAACTGACTGGAAGATAGAAGGCGGAGGGTCACAGCAGAGGGTCGCTTTTCAGATTGAAGGCATGCAACCAGTGTTATGCCATGATGGTCTGTGCTGAGTCCACTGATGTTCGCCCTTTATATAAATGACTTGAATGTGAATATGAGAGGTTGGTTTGTACGTTTGCGAATGATACCAAGATTGGAGGTGTCGTGGACAACGAAGAAGGATATTTCAGAGTACAACGGGGTGTTGGACATTCGAATGAATGGGCTGAGGAGTGGCCAATGAGTTTTATTTAAAGAAATGTGAGGAGTGCATTTTGGAAACGCAAATCAGAGCAGGACGTATGCACTTTATGATAAGTTCCTGAGGAATGTTGTTGAAAAAAGTGATCTTAGAGTGCAGGTACATGTTTCCTTGAAAATAAAGTCAGAATAAAATAGGATAGTGAAGAAGGCGTTTGGTCAGCGTGTCAGTATACAATTTAGAAGGTCATGTTGCATCTGTGGTTAGGCCATTTTTGTGAATTGTGTGCAATTCTGGTCTCACTGTACCGGAACAATGTTGTGAAATTTGGATGGATTCAAAAGAGGTTGACAAGGGTGTTGCTAGGTTTGGATGGTTTCAGTTACAGGGAAAGTCTGAATAGACTGGGGATGTTTTCCCTCGAGTGTCAGAGGCTGAGGAATGCCCTTATAGAGATTTATTAAATAACGAGGGGCATGGATATGGTAAATAGTCAAGGCCATTTCACTGGATTTAAGAATGCATAGGCTTAGGGTGAGAGGGGAAAATTTTAAAAGCAACTGCAGAGGAAACTGTTTCATGCAGAGGGTGGACCGTGTGTAAAATGAACTGACAAAAGGATGTGGTGGAGGCTGGTAGAATTACAACATTTAAAAGGTATCTGGATGGGCACCTGAATGAAAATGATTTATGGGGATATTGATTAAATGCTGGCAAATGGAAAAGATTAGGATAGAGTACGTGGTCTGCATGGATGAGTAGGACGAAAGAGTCTGCTTCCATGCTGTCCATCTCAGTGACTCGAAGTTAACATCGCACTGTTTTTGTCTTTTTTTCAATTTGTTGTCGTGTGTGTGCACGTGTGTGTGTGTGTGTGTGTGTGTGTGTGTGTACATGTGAGCGCGGGCGCGTGCATGCTCCTCCATAGTTTTAGAAAGGGAAATATCGATGTCCATATTAGCAATATCCAGACTGCTTGTCATTCAATTTTCTAACATAGTTTTAGCAATTTAGTATTGTTCATAAGCGTCTTACTTTCGTAGATAAAGAAAATCTGACTGACTTGTTCCGAGCACTGACGCTGACTCAGTTTGAGATCGAGATTATTGACCATGTCACCAAACTGATGACATTTAAAGTTTGATATGATCATTGGAGGTATGGGGCTAGAAAAGGAAACCGTGACTCGAACACGCAGGCATCTAAAGAGTCTTTCATCAGTCGTGGTTCAGTTGTTGCAGGGGAATTTGACGGATATTGTCTTCATTCAATTAGAAAGGCAATGTCTGATTAGGGTTAGACAACATGGCTTTGTGAGGTGGAAATCATGTCTCATTAATTGATTGAGAAATGTGAAGAGGTGGTAAAGAAGATTGCTGAAAGCAGTGTGGTGCACATTGTCGATATAGACATCAGCAAGGCCTTTCATATGGTTCCTCATGTAGACAGATTTTTAAGGTTAGGTCGCTTGGGATCCGTTGGAAGGTAACAAATTGAATACAAAATTGTCTGGAAGGTAAATTATTGTTTTCCAGACTGAAGGCCTGTAGCCAACGGTGTGCTGAAAAGAAAAATAGTGCGAAGTTCACTACTTGGGATAACCGGGATTAACAATTTGAATGCGAGCATCGACGACATGATTAGTAAGTTGGCAGATAACATTTAAAAAGTGATGCAATGGGCAGTAAACTAAATTATCGTCTGGTACAAAGGGATCCTTGATTCCCAATATGCCAAAGAATGGCAATTGGAGTTTAATATAGATGTTTATGAGATTTTGCATTTTCTTAAGGCAAGGCAGGTTAGGGACCTTCAGAATGTTGCTGAACAGAGATACCTGGGTGTAGGTGCACAGTTTCTTGAAAGGGGAGTCACAGGCTGACAGGGTATTGAAGAACACAGTTTGCACACTTGCCTATATTGCCCAGCGCATTGGGTTTAGGAGGTGGAGTGGCATGTTTCATCTGTACAGAACATAGCTGAGGCCACTTAAGAAATGCTGTGTACAATTCAGATTGCTGTACTAAAGGACACATGGTGTTAAATTTGTGAAGGTGCCGTCAAAAGAATTAGAAGGATATTCTGGAACTGTAGGGTTTGAGTTCTAAGAAGTTGCTGAACAAGTTGAGGCTTTTGCCTGGGACTGTTGGAGGCCCGAGTGCTGACGTGAAAAATGTTTAGAAATTCATGAGGCGCATGGATAGTCAAAACAGCGAAAGTCTCCAGGTAGTGGAGTCCTGAACTAGAGGTCAGAGGTTGAAGTTGAGATGGGAACGATTTAAAAGGGACGCTCAGTTATACTTTTCATGCTGGCCGGGGGTGGATGGGGTGTACGTTAATGGAAACTGTTGTCAGAGGAAGTGGTGTGGTGCCCGTCTGGTTCCATTTGTTCAAATTTGCATCAATAAAATGTTTGACAAATAAGTGAGTTTCGGATAATGGAATATAGACTGGAAAGTGGGGCTGAGATGAAAAACTGAAGAGCCAATCTTAATGCTTAGAGGAGCAGTGACAACATATCTCATGACTTACACTTGCTTCTTTGTTCTTGGGTACTTGTGTTCCCTTTCAACCACTCAGACTTGCTAGACAGGAGCATTTGTAGGCCATGTGCTCCAAAAAACTGGTGCACAGGAAGAGGGGAGACCATTCAGCCCCTCAAGCCCCTCAAATCACACGGTTTCGAGTGGTTTCGAAAATGCAATCGGAAATGCAGTCTGTGTATGAAAGGTACCCTTCATCTCAGTTTACAGAGCTTCCCCGCTCTGTAAATTTTGATTCATTTCTTAGTTGCATAATTAGGCCCAAATTCACTAGGAAAACAGACCCTGTCCTCATTCAGAGATGCCTCACAAAATACTCAGGTCACCCTGACTGCAACATTCAATCACAGCACCTTCAGGAAAGTAGCACCAACGAACATTCCAATAACATAAAGTGAGAACATCGGACGCAGGAGCTGGTCAACCTCTGCTAAGACCCCAGAAGCTTCTGATGTTACTGAGAAACCAAAACCTCGAAATCCCAATCTGTGAGAGCTGGTCACTATCATTCAGGCTGCCGTAAAATAAACCCAAGGCTTCCCAATATATTTCCCCCGACTCTCGAACAAAGGATTTAACTGATGTTCCAACACAAGAAACAAATGGAGTTCCAACACAAGAAACAAAACACAGGCAGGCTGTTCCTCGTGGCTGCATTGCTCACGGCACACTTGGGAGCTTACCGTCGTTTTCTATCACTAAGGACTCAAAGATTAGATTAGATTACTTCCAGTGTGGAAACAGGCCCTTCAGCCTAACAAGTCCACACCACCCCGCCGAAGCGCAACCCACCCATACCCTTAACCTAACACTATGGGCAATTTAGCATGGCCAATTCACCCGACCTGCACATCTTTGGATTGGGGGAGGAAACCGGAGCACCTGGGGGAAACCCACGCAGAAACGGGGAGGACGTGCAAACTCCCCACAGTTAGTCACCTGAGGCAGGAATTGAACCCGGGTCTCTGGCGCTGTGAGGCAGCAGTGCTAACCACTGTGCCATCGTGCCGCCCACATGGAAGTTGCATCTTCCATGTCCGAGAAGACAGACTGGTCTTCTGTATGGAGGTCAGAAGCCGAGGGGAAAGTCTAAGTGCTTCAGAATGATTGTATTATGGCTGCTGTCAGGGCTTGTGCACAACATGACACTCAGTGCATGGTCACACACAGCGAGTGCATATTAATGTGGGGAGAGTTCATTCAGACCTGCCCTTCTCGGTCATTCACTGTGGGGTTCCGAAGTGCCACATCAATGATAAGGAATGCCCTGTAAGTCTGAAGAATGGACTCTCCAACTGCAAATAAAGTTCACCTTGTTTATGTTGCTCATTTCCAGTGAACTTAATCTGTACGCCTTACTCTGATAAGTTTTATTTCGTGCTGTGATCAGTCTGCCCTTGCATAAAATGTTCAGCCAGTACTACGCACAAACAAATCTTTTTACTCCACTTCGGTTCATGTGACAATAAATTAAATCAAACAATCCGGGCAAAGTTATGAAATTTCTCACCTAACAATCTCTCTTTTGGAAATAACTGATCCCTGCCTACCCTCATGTTTCAACGCACTCATCTCTTTTTTCTCTCACGGCGCTACAGATTGAATAGTCATTTTCTTCACCATCTCCCCATGACAGCGCCGCCTGTGTCGGTCATAAGGAGATCTTTCCTGGCAAAAACGATCAAATTTGTACACAGTGTCCTAAATGCTTTCTCAGCAAGGGTCTATAATTGCAGAAGTCTGCTTTACTTATGTACGTTTATCATCATATAACGAAGGGTAACATACCGTTTACTGCCACCATTACTTCCAACACCGTGTGTACTACTTTTGGTCACTCATGATCAAGGGCATGCCAGTCCTTTTGGCCAGCGGCATTTCCCAAATTTACAACTATTAATCAACACAAAATCCGATATACGCTATTGTTTTGCACATTCAAACTAATTGAATGCCTTGCAAGTTGATGTGGCGTAAACACTGATGCGTGTAATACCTCATGAGCAACGGACGTTCGCCCAGAAAATACTGTTACTCTCTGCACTGTTTCTAAGAACTGGTTATCAATCCATGTAGTACATTCCCCAATTACGCATTGACTATCTCTCACCTGCCAGCAACCTCGTCAAAGGTAGTCTACAAATTCATACACACTGCTTCCACTTGTTCGTTTGTGTGGCCATTTTAACTCATACAAGTTCCACATCTTTCGCAAAAATGATTTCCTTTTCGTGAAGCTAAGTTCAGCCTGCCAAGTTTGATCATGATTCCCCAAATGTCCAGTTATCGCATCCGGTTTAAAAGATTCTAATATTACCTGAGTACTGAAGTGAAGTTGTCCAAAATTTTGTTTTCTTTGATGTCCCTCTCCCTCCTTTTCACAAAGTATCTAGGTTGTTGTGGTTCTGTTCGGCCAGCTGGGAATTTGTGTTGCAGATGTTTCGTCCCTTGTCTAGGTGACATCCTCAGTGCTTGGGAGCCTCCTGTGAAGCGTTTCTGTGATGTTTCCTCCGGCATTCATACCACTATAAATGCCGGAGGAAACATCACAGAAGCGCTTCACAGGAGGCTCCCAAGTACTGAGGATATCACCTAGACCGGGGAGGAAACGTCTGCAACACAGATTCCCAGCTCGGCGAACAGAACCACAACAACGAGCACCCGAGCTACAAATCTTCCCACAAACATTGAGTATTTAGGTTGACAGAAGTTACTTTCCAGGCAGCAGGCACCAGATTTTCGAGTGACCAAAGAACGATATTCAGTCAGGTTTTTTTTTGAGGTCACAATATTTAGAATACATGAAAGGGAAAGCTATTGAGGGATATGAGTCAAGCAAAGGATATTTGGACTAGGTTAGCTAGGAATTATGTTAGGTGTGCACTGTATGACCCGAAGGGTATGATCTGATGCTGGATGACAAGATAACTCTTTCACTGTCTCTGTTGCAACCTCCCTGAATACTTTGTGAAGGAACACATCTGATGCAACAACTTACCACAATTCAAATCAATTAGTTGGTGAGTAATTGCTCTTTATTGATTCTAATCTCTCTCAATTTCTAATTTCCACCAGTTAACTTATCCCGTAGTATTTCAAAATACTTTCTGCTGTAATTCATTCCCCTCAGCAGTGGGGGAGAGGTGGGGAGGGCAGAGATTGTGTGTGCTAATGAATGAATACATCGGAGCACTACACTCGGGAGATGATAGAGATATGAGCCAATCCGCTCGGAAAGCTCCAGAATAAAAACAATTCAGTGAAACTCTCACTGTCACTTCACAGCCACTGACAAAACACTCATTTCCGTAGTGTGAGGTTACAGGTTATGGTGAAACAGGTGACACAAAGCGGATACTGTGGAGGAGATAGTGGACAGACTTGGGGGCAGCGGCAATACTGAAACACAGATAACTCAGGACAAAATGGAGCTATCATGCTATGAACGTTTTTGTTTCTCCTCAGGTGCTTGTTACTGAATGGTGTGAAATCCATCCAATCGGAATGGATTCTGTGATCGAAAGAGAACAGAATAGTTTGTATCTCTGCCAACTATAGATTACAGAAATACCCATGGTGTGCACAATGCTTTACTTGATTACTAAATGGATAGTGATAGACTTACCAGGAACACCAACAATTGCGAGAATAGGGTAGTAACCTGCCTGAATAATTACCAGTACACATTTTATCCGTAATGTTAAATCTATTAAAGTAGAGAAGATGCCATGATAGACTCCTGCCAAGTTGTCTAATATTCCAGTCTGATGCTCTCAGATTGTGTTTCGTTGTTGAAACATTCCACTCAAATGTTGTCTGATTCTGATCCATTGTGGAAACGTTCCATTCTAATTTTCTGACATACTCATCCATTGTTGGAATATTCCAGTCTAATGTTCTCAGATTCTGATTTCTCCCTCTGTGTGGAGCTGCTGATCCCAGTCGTGTTGAGGATGCTGCTGCTGCCGATACTGTGGAATAACACATTGAATGTTGTCCCTTAATTAATAGAAGAGTGACACAGGTAGGGTTCCTGGAGACTGACATCAATCACGGTCATTGAACAAACAAGACCTTCCACTGCAGCACTTTTAATTTATCAACATTACCTGTTCTCGGAGGAATGTTGACATCACCCGCTATTGGCCTTATCAACCATCTCTAGTTACTCGAACCACGTTATAAGTAAAGGAGAAAGGTGATGATTTCTCTTCACAGGCTCTTTGATTCTGCTGTGTTATCCACATAAATGTTCTATGCAACCACATTCCAAAAAGACAGTCGAGAGGTTGCTAGTAGGCGGAGATCTCATCCACCACAGTAACTCCCAATATGAACACTGTCTCCGAACCCAACTGCAATGCGCAGGCACCAGAAGATCGGATTTATCCCGACTATCTCATCACTGTTCTAATAAGTTAATATTTTATCCTTAATGCAATGGACATCAATAATTTCTTTGTAAAGCTGTTATAGTCTTTTGCACAGTTTACATGCAAATAAACTGTCCATTTACAAGCAGCTTCTTTGTTGAAACCATGAACTGAAGCTTCAGATTGAGAATATATGTGTCAATGGTTAAAATCAAAGGAATGGAAGCCAGTGACTGTGATGACTCCCAGTCGCCAATTTTCTTTTCGTTTTGACAGATGCAATAAAGTAAAACACAGAGAAAGAAACGGAATATATTTGGAAGAAGTAATGAAAAATTGCAATGTCAATAGGACATGATGATTTGAATGGGGATTGCACTGCATAATCAATGTGTGCAGGTAGAAATAACAACGAAGGTACAGTTAGCAAACACTGAATGCAATGTGCAACATTTATCGAACATTCTTTGATCTTCAGCTGAGGTGTTACATCCCCCTTCGTTTGGAGTAATCCTGTAGTAGTTGTTTCCACACGGTGTAAACCATCCTGCTTAATTTGAAGTAGCAACATATAAAAGCTCTCTGCTGGACTGTCATCTGTGAAAATTCGAGAGGAAGATAATTATTTAAAGTAAAAATTAACAACATTAACTCGGAAAATAGAAAACAGAATAAATAATTAACAACAATTTTCAACTCCTTCCTCTAACCAATCTTTCACTTTCATGTCTCCAGTAAAAACTCAGTTAAAAGTAACGATAAAATTTTACAAAACAAGATCTACATATCTCAAAACAAGACAGCTTTCGGATCTTCTCTAAGTTCCTGTCCTATTTTCGTCTTCCTGGGGATTATGCTTCACAGGTTACTGGTCGATACAGATACCTTGAAGAGAGCTTTTTTTGGGCAATTTCTACATGTTGGTAGCTGAACATTTCACCTCTCAACCGTTCAGTTCTCCCCCGTCTTATACTTCTAAAGAATCGAATTGTGTCGTTGACTTTTAATATTGTCAATATGCTTAATTCAATCTGGATTGGAGTTTTTTTTATTTTCTTCGGGGTATAACTTCAACTGATTGGCCGAAATCGAATCTATTTTTGCCTCGAGTCAAAGACCTACTCTTACTGCTAGACCAAAAGGTTCCATTATATCTTTTTTCAGAACATTTTGAGCTGTAAGATAGTTGTGGTGTTTTTAACTTTCTTAGAGGTACAGTACACCCACAAAGTTTGCAAGATCATCAAAGGCATGGGAAGGGTGAATGCACTCAATGACTTTGCAATTTTATCATTGCTTCTTCCAAATATATTCCGTTTCTTTCTCTGTGTTTTACTTTATTGCATCTGTCAAAACGAAAAGAAAATTGGCGACTGGGAGTCATCACAGTCACTGTCTTCCATTCCTTTGATTTTAACCATTGAGTGCTATGGAATCGAGGACTAAAGGGCATTGGTTTAAAGTTAAAGGCGACAGAATAAAAGGGAACCTAAGGGACACCGTTGTTACACAGAGGGTGGTCCACATGTGGAAGGCTAGATCACATGGAATCCAAGGGAAGCTGGCAAATTGAGTATACAGTTGGCTTGTTGGTGGGAGCCGAGTGTAATAATGGACAGATGCTTGTCGTACTAGAGGCCTGTGACGACTGTGAGTCTCAGGTATCGGTGCCGGCACAATTCCTGTTTGGTATCAATATCAATGATTTGCATGAGAATGTGAAGAATTGATGAGTAAGTTTGCTGATGACGCTAAAATAGGCGATATCGTGGACTGAGAAGGAGCTTATCAGACATTGCTGTAAGACCTTGATAAACTGGGGAAGTGGATTGCAAATTGGCAAAAGGTGCTTATTGTGGGTATCTGTTTTGTCTTACATTTTAAAAAGTCAAACGGAAGTGAGAGAGTCATTGTGAATGGTCGGGACCTAACAACTGTAGTGGGACAGAGGTAGCTTGGAGGTCCATTTACATAGGAGACCGTGTTGTGAAACGCTTCTCTTCCATCTGTAGGTGCAACTCTGACCATCTCACTGCTTTCCATTTCAATAGCCTATCTTGCATTCATGCTAACCTTTCAGTCCTGGATGCTACAATGTTCCAATGAATCACAATCCAAGCTCCAGTAACACCCCATTTTTCACTTTGGCACACTACAGCCTGTCGGAGTTAATATTCTATTCCAAAACTTCACCGCTCGGCCCCGTTATGACCTTTCCCCATTCTTCACATATTTGCCCTCCTTGTCTTCCTGTGACATTGGTTTGGTTGTGTCTTTTTATTTTGTAAGCAATAGAGAGAACCCATTTCCAACAATCACATCTTAACTTACATCCATTCCTGTATTCATTCTCTTTTAATACAACGAAGAATCATTTGTCTTTTGCACAAGGTCTCCACATCCACTGTTTCCCATCACCCCTCCTCCATCTCTGTCAAGCGATAAAAAGCCCGTTTTCCAATCCTTTTCAGTTCTGAAGAAGCGTCAAGCTGGAATTCAAATGTTATCTGTGTTTCCCTGTCTCCGCTGATGTTGCCACAGCTGCTGGGTTTCTCCAGGAATAAGCAGGCACAGGAAAAGTTTTCAATAAAACAAATAACTGTGGATACTGGAAACCTGAAACAAAGAAGGAAAATGCTCGAGAAATGGGAGATTTGAAGAAACATCACTGGACCCGAAAGAGTATCTTGCTTTCATTCCATAGATGCTGCCAGAGCTGCATATTTTTCCAGCAATTAATGATTTGAATAAATTCGAAGATGTGTGTGAAATATGCTCAAACGCCCTGTCCAATATGGAGTGCCTTACATCAGAATGGAAATGATATTGCAAGGTTCACAAATTCATTGGTTTTGAAAAGACGTAAGGCTGGCATCACTGACTCTACACCGGTCTTAATCACGGTCAGGAAGAGAAACTGAGGGGAGCACATTCACATGTAACACAGAACTTGGCATTACCGGAAGGGAAAGATTCAGATGAATATGTGAAAGGATTTTGAGGAATGTGATAAATTGGAGGCATGACAACATGGAGAGACCCTCGGCAGAATGAGAATATGAAAATGAGTATTTTAGCACATTGGGAACTAGTAATTAGTGCAGCAGAATTGTATTGCAGATGCTGGAGCTCAAACTGACCGTTTGTGCTGTAGAGGAGGAGCAGAAGCAGAGCTGTAATCAACCACAATCCGTAACCTTTTGTCCGTGATAACTCCTCAGTCTACCATGACCATCAAGCTGACCTATGGTTCAGAGACGAGTGCGAGTTAACATGACAGGGTCAGAAATATGTGTACGTCATATTGATGACAATCCGCTAAAGTTACCGAATTTGGCTGCTTACATTTCAAACAGCTGAACTGACAGAGAGAGCAAAATGATCCCATGACCAATAGATCAGATCTAAGTTCTGCAGTGCTTCCACATCCAGTCATAGATAATGGTGGAGTAATAAACAACTAAATGGTGGAGACGGTTCCAACAATATCACCATCCTAATGAATGGAACAAACCTCCACAGCCAGAAGCGTTGAGATTGATGTTCCACCTCTTTCTCTTCATGATGCCCACAGAATGACAGATGGCATTTTGATTCACTACACGTAACATGAAGAAACATCTGAGCACACTAGATACGACAAAGGCAATGATTTCTGACACTATTCTAGCAAGGGGACTGAAGACCTATGCTGCACAACAAGTCGTGTCGCTGGGGAAGTTGTTCCATTCCAAATCAAACTCTGACATCTCCCTGACAAAGTGGAAAGCTACTCAACTATGTCCAGTCCCCTGAGAGTGGAATAATCACAATCTGACCAATTACTAACGCCCTCAAGCTCATCACGATAGTCAAATTGGTGGAGGCTCTTTATGGCAGAGCTGTCAAGCAGGACAGGAATAACCAGCTCAATGTAGCCTCAATAAGTCACCATGTAGAGATGGTGCTGTTGTCGAAACATCACTGAATAACTAATCCAGACCAAGCTAATCCTCTGGCAGATAGTGGAAGTTAAAACCAATGAATGAAGTATCGATATCGAAAATTTAGTAACAGTAAAAGTGATCTTGAAGCCCCTGTCGATTGTAAAAACCAATTTGCTTCACTAAAATATTTTCAGGAAGCAAATATCCCTTGCTTTCCTGGTCTGATCTAAAAGTGACTCCAAACGTGCAGACATGTGGAAACTTCTTCAATGGTCTCTGAAACGGGCAGACCAGACATTCCTTTGTAGCAACTGGCTCCGAGGTCTGAAAGGATAAAACAAGAAAGAACACATGGCACAAGCCTCAGCACCGGAAAATGGAAGAGGAAACACAGTCGTGTCGACCCTCCAGTAATCACCTTGCTAACATCTCAGAGCTGTGACAACACTTACAGAGCTTCCCCCAGACAACACAAAAAGCATTAGGAACAGATTAAGCAATCAGTGGTTAGCACTGCTGTCTCAAAGCACCAGGAATCCGGGTTCAATTCCAGACTTGGGAGATTGTCAGCGTGCAGGTTGCATATTATTCTCAGTGTCTGCTTGTGTTTCATCAGTGTGCTCCGGTTTACTTCCAAGTCCGAGTATGTGCCTATTAGGAGAATTGATCATGCTAAATTGCCCACAGCTATCAGAAATGTTTAGGTTAGGTGCATTACTTGGGGGTAGTTATCTTATAATGGGGCAGGGTAATGAGTGTGGATGGGTTACTCATCAGTGTGGACTTGTTTGGCCAAAGGACCTGTTTCAGCACTGTGGGCGATCTATGATTGTAGTACCAAGAAATCACGATCAGAAATCACAGTTCGAAACCAAAAACTAAAGTGAAAGATGAAGGAGCTGAGCTTCATTTAGTGGACACCTAGTTTGACGTAATGGTGCAGGGAAAAAAAAAAACCCGAACAGATGGAGGTTCAGGAAGAAGTGTTTAGTCCTGAAGGATTAAGGGCATCCGGTAGAAGTGTTTATGCCCGAAACGTCCATTCTCCTGCTCCTCGAATGTTCCCTGATCTGCTGTGCTTTTCCAGCACCACAGTCTGAAAGGCGAAGGGAATTGCAAAAGAGAGACAAGACGATTAAAAGAAATACGTGGATGCATACCCGGGAAAGGGGTCAGAGAATAGTTGCTCGGAGTGTTAGCTGAAGGATAAGAGCCTATGACGGAAATGTGCTGAAGGGCAACAGATTGCACTGCTGGTAGCATATAGACAGGAAATGTTTCAGGGAGTACACGAGCCACCACAGTACCCAAAGAGGGCACAGAGCGGGATTAAGCAGGTGGCGGTTAAAAACTCTGAGATTCAGCCGTTTTTCTGAGGGGTTGACATGTTAGTACTGTAACCAATCGTAGGAGATCCCTTCAAAGCCAGGTATAGTGGTCCCTGTCAAATTGAGAAAAAATGTTGAGCTAGTTGAAATATCTAGTAAAAATGCCAGATTGAAAACAAGAAAAAAACGGTATCGGCTATGTCATATGAATATGTTGAAACCAAGTTATACTGGAGAAAACGAACTGGAGAAACGTGTGTTACTTACTTTCCTGCAGTGTGAGGAATCGAATTCAGATGTTTTCGATTTTGATATGTCTCAAAGTATATTTTAAAAGTGAAAAAGTTATTGAGGAATGGTTCGTGAACTATCTGTCTATATAGCATGGAACGCAGTAGAAAAGTGTGTTTCGGCTGTATGAGGACATGGGTAAGAACAGTTGGAGGGTACTAATGTTATTGCATATGATTTAGACGTAGGGAGTACTGTTCCGATAAAACAACACCATAATCGGCATAATCCTTTCAAAGTCAGACAGGTCCACAAGGAATTGGAAGCCATGCTTAACGAGGATATCATCAAACCAAGCTAGATCGAGTGGACTTCACTGACAGTCATATTTCCCAAACTGGACAGGACTCAAGGGTTTGGCATGGGTTATCGGAAGGCCAACGCCATTGCAAAATCTGACTCATACCCAGTACGGAGATTGGAGGAGTGTATCGAGAATGTTGAACAATCCAGTTACATCACAAAGTTGAAATTCCTGCGTGATTATGGGCATGTACCTTTATCACAGACAACGAAGGATATTTCTGTGTTTGTAACCCCAAATAGGCGACATCAATTCAAAATGATGTGCTTTGGAATGAAGAATGTACCTGCCAAATTCCAAGAACTCATGGAAAGCGTTGTGACTGGGCCAATAAAATGTGCAGCGTATTTGGACAATGTGGTGACCTTTAGTAAAGCATGGACCAATCACATGGTACAGTTGGCAGAGCTTGTTGAACAAGTACAAGAAGCAAAACTGACAATAAACTTGAACAAAACTGAATTCGCAAAGCAGAGCTTACATTCTTGGGGCATAACATCGGTCATAGAAGGTTGACCCCACGGAACACAAAGGCGAGGCCATCGAGGAATTACCACAACCAACCTCAAAGAAAGAGGTACTGTGATTTTTTGTAATGAAGCAAATTCTATTGGAAATTTGTTCCAGACTTCAACAGTGCAGTGGCACCATCAACCAATTTGTTGACAAAAAAATACAAAGTTTCAGTGGACAGAGCAATGCGAGGCGGGAGTCGACCCTTTGGAAGGAATATTATCCACCAATCTACACTAGACCTTCCAAAGTCTTTGAGAGGTGCCATCGATGCTCGTGACATAGGATTTTGAGCTGTACTGCTGCAGGAAGATGATGAGGGGATTGAACTGCCTGTTGGTTACTGTTTGAAGAAGCTCATACATCCAACAAAGGAAATATTCCATGGTTGAAAAAGGAACGACTGAGTTTGGTACTGGTCTTGCACCATTTTTATGGGTATGTCGTGAACAATGCGTTGGAGACGGTTGTCGGAGATGGAGATTCTTTGGGATGTTGCTTTTTTTACGTAAGGGTGGAGGTTTTATGAAAGAGTCGGTGAGTATTTTACCTTTAAGACAGACTGGAATCCTGCACGGATTGAGAAAGACACAGACTGTGCTGAAAGAATCCAAAAAGTAACATTTGACTGTGAAAACAATAGCGCAACTGACTTCCTATGAAACAAAAACAAATTTATATTAGATTACTGACAGTATGGAAACAGGCCCTTCGGCCCAACAAGTCCACACCGACGCGCAAAACACCCAGACCCATTCCCCTACATTTACCTCTCCTCTAACACTACGGACAATTTAGCATGGCCAATTCACCTAACCTGCACATTTTTGGACTGTGGGAGGAAACCGAAGCACCCGGAGGAAACCCACGTGGACACGGGGAGAATGTGGAAACTCCACACAGACAGTGGCCCGAGGCGGGAATTGAACCCGGGTCTCTGGCGCTGTGAGGCAGCTGTGAAAACCACTGTGCCACCATGCCACCCTGCCAATTTAAATTCCGCCAATCTGTTAAAATTATGTGTCGGATACCAAAATCCATTCAAATTTGAAAATATTAATTTGACAACATCAAACAAATGAAATGATCCGATGGTATAGGCATAAGACCAAATTCCTAGAAAGACAGAGATGAATGTGCTATTTCAAGCGCATTTATACTTTACAAGACCAGTGTTCTAACCACTGAGCTACAGAGCAAGCACATTACCATGTGAGAGAAAAAGGTCTCATGCATGAGAAACTGCCAGATAATAGATGAATTGTCAACCTGTATAACATAAAGCAAGTCAGTGTAACAAAGCACAGATGGAAGAAGAGATCATGTCCGAAAGGATGGGAGGATGTAATGCAAAATCACACTGCGTCCTGAGGAGTTTAGAAATGTGAATTACTTTTGTCCATTGTACTCTAATACTGTAGATTGGAAGGTGTAAGATACGTTTAAGTGGAAGCAGTTTCAAATAGTTTTGAGTTAATATTTACTGTTGGACTTAAAGGATGTAGTTGTTAATTTTTATTTTAAATAGTGACTTTTGGGATAGTTATTTGACTCCCGAATTTTAATACATTACTGCACGGAATGAACGTTTTCTGTGTTGCTGTTTTAATTTAGGGGAGGGGTTCACATGTGCCGTAACAGTTTAATGGCTTTTGACCACGATTTGTACAGGTTCAGACAAATACAGTCGGAGATTTGGACAGTTGTGAATAGATGTCGTGCACGAAAACACGCAGTACATTTATACACATGCGGGTTAGCGTCCTCGATCTTTAAATACAATGTAAGTGAAAACATTTGTTTCAATTCGGAGGCTTGTGATTGGCTAAATTAAAAGTGAGACAAATAGCTCTTAAAATTGCAAAAGAATTTCTTGGATTTGAAGATCATTTTCAAATTTGTCAAAGAAGTTTAAAAGGATTTTTAAAAACACACTTCTAGAATGAGCAAATAAGTTAGATTTGGATTTAACCAGGTACACAAGTGAAGCCGAATTTGTAAGGGAGTTACTCAAACACTTATGTGTAACACAGAAAGAGACGATTGCAGTAGAAGTAGAAAAACCTACATTGCAATTGAGAGAAATGGAGTTAGAAGGTAATCCAAGGGGGAGGGGGGGGGGGAGAGAAAGAGGAAGAGAGAGAGAGAAGAAAAATAAATTCGAAGAAAAGAGAGAACGAAGATGGAGAGGGAGGAAAAAGAGAGAGAGGAAAGATGGAGAGAGAAGGAAAGAGAGAGAGAAGGGTCCGAGCTGAGAGAGAGAATTTGAACTTCAGAATTTGCGAATTAGTCAGCAAAATCAAGTTAACAGGATGCTGATTAAAAGAAAAGGGAGTGACATCGACAAATATGTCAAAATGCTGCGACATTTTGATGAGAAAGATGTTGTAAACTTCTTTATTTCATTGAAAAAATATGGCTGGGCGAATAGTATAATCCGAGGATTCTGGATAATGATAGCTCAGACTAAACAGTTAGCAGACCTAGTGAGGTATTTGTTGCACTGTCACATGAGGGGTCGAGATATTATGAAGAGTTCAAACAGGCTATTTCAAGTGCTTATGAAATAGTACCAGAAGCATATAAACAGCGCTTCATAAAAATAAAGAGAGAATCGAGCCAGACGCATGCTGGGTATTAACTAGAGTAATTTCGAGAGAGGGGTCGCTGTTTTAAAGATAGATAGGACTTTTGAGCCTCTAAGAGAAATTATTCTTGTGCAGGAGTAGGAAACTCGTTACGAAATATGATATGAATTCACGTGGAAGAACAGAAATGTCAGGAAATGAGAAGGGCAGCAGAATTAGCAGTTGGACACATATTGGTGCATAAGACAAGCTTCTGTCCAGAATTTCGTCCTGTCACGGATAGAAGATGGGAGAACAGGGGATTCTGCACTCCGAAGCAAAGAGTCGAGAACACTGTTAAGAGTTTACCACAGACTTACAAAGGATGTCCAAGAATGTGGAAAGGAGGTGAAGGCAATCTGGTGTTTCTACTGTGGTAAAGAAGGACGCGTAACGTCACAGTGCTCCTCGTGAAGGGAAGGCACTGCGGGAAAAGATGTGGGAAACGATGGTCAGTCAGTGGTTTCAGAGAAAGTAGGAAAAGAAACCCCAAGAAGAGCAGAGAGGCTGCGGCAAGTGCACATTCTCGGCAAGGATTAGGTGTGGGGTTAGGACCTGATCTCTAGGAAGAATTCGCCTCTGTGGGTAAAGGTCACTCGGAAAGAACGGGGACGAAGACAAGAAGGCATAATTGTGAGAGACACATGATCTAACCAGTCGCCGAGTTTAGTGAGTTTACACTCTTTCTGATCTGTTAACCGAGATAGTGGTAATTTCTGGGAACGATGGACGGAAATTTAGCGTTCCACGATATAAGATTAGGTTGGAGTGTCAACTCCAGACTGAGGAGGGAACACTGGGAGTGATTGACAGAGTGTCAATTCCAGCAATTCAGTTTATTGTTGGGAACGATTTTGCAGGTTCCAACTAAGAAGTGACACGCCTTGTTGTGGAGAAGCCCAAGGAAGACCAAGAAGCTGAGGAGCGAAAACTGGAGTATCCTGGTATTTTCCCTGACTGTGTAGTAACCAGATTCAACTTTCATAAGTTACAGCATGAGGAAAACACGTAAGAGAATGATGACGATGTTGAGTTTCAGTTAGCGGACACCCAGTGTGGTGAAATGGTGCACGAAAAACCTGAAAAATCAGAGTATCAGATAGAGGTGTTTTGTCCTGAATGGCTAAGGGACTTGCAACAGCAAGACAAGGCGATAAAATATACTTATGTGAATGGAAACTCAGAAAAGAAGGCAAAGCATATTCAAGAGTAGTCATGATTTGAAGATGCCGGTGTTGGACTGGGGTGTACAAAGTTAAAAATCACACAACACCAGGTTATCGTCCAACAGTATTAATTGGAAGCACACTAGCTTTCGGAGCGACGCTCCTTCATTCGGTGGCAGGACTAGTTCAGTGCAGAGGAGAAGTGGGCCGATGTGCCCAAGATTGTGTTGCCGGTCGCACACAGAAGGGGGTGTTCCAGGTAGCACATTAACTACTTGTAAATGGTGAACTCGGGGCACGAAAGACTCGGGTGAAGTGCAAAACCTTTATTTTGGCCTGAAATGTGCAAGGATGTGGTCAAACTTTGCTGAAAGTGTCCAATACTAGGTAAGCCATAGGTGGTAATAAAACCAACAACCTTCATTGTTTACAATAATCACATTTGAACGACTTTTCATGCGGGTTTTAATTGTTTGCAGAGGTGCCATCTGAACAACTACAAGAGGGAACTAATACTTGTTAACCATAACGGATATTGAGCGTGTGGTGCTGGAAAAGTTCAGCAAGTCAGTCACCATCCGAGGGGCAGGAAAATCGACGATTCGTGCACAGACCCTTCATCTGGAGCCTTCCAGATATCTGCAGGCAATTCCATTATGGAGTATCAAGGCAAAAAGTTTAGTAGAGGAATTAGTAGTTTTCTTCACACGGTCTGCTCTATCCAGAGAGATTCATTCCAATAAAGGGTCGAAACGTACACCCCAGCCGTTTACAGTGGTCAGCACTTTACAGCAGCACTTTTAAGCCAGTGCATATCTCCCGAATCGCAGGGAGCTTTCGCAAGGTGGCATCAGACCTTGAAGATCATTTTTAGGGTATACTGTTAGGATTAAGAGAATGATTAGGATAAAGGTACACCATTCATATTGTTTGCCATGAGAGACGACCCACAATAATCTACTCAGTTCACTCCCTTCGAGTTAATATTCGGGTATGACGTGAGAGGCTGTTTGAATTTAAGTAAAGAAAAATTGACGGGACCAAAGCAAGAGAATTCAAACTTAGATTATGTATCAGAGGTGAGGGAGAGATTAAATCGAGTAGGTGAATTACCTAAACAGCACTTGAAGCGGGCACACCATAGAAAGAAGCAGCTGCCAGATAAAGTCTCTGAGCGTTGGAATTTTCCCGAGGGGATGACGTGATAGTATTGTAACTAGCCATAGGAGATCCATTCAAAGCCTATCATAATTGAAAGAAAGTTGAGTCAGGTGAACTATCTCGTAAAGATATCAGATAGGTAAAGAAATGGTATTCGGTATGTTATGTAAACTTGTTGAAACAGTATTATTCTGCAGAGAATGAACTGGAGAAACGGGAGTTTGTTACTGCCGTTCAGAGTGAGGAATCGAATCCCGATGTGGATTTTGGTGTGCCTCCAAATAGATTTGAAAAAATGAAGATGTCCTTGAGAAGTGGAATAGCTTGGTATGCTATCTCACTGAGAAGCATGTAACGCAGTTCAAAAGTTGTCTCATGCAGTCTAAGGAAATATGTAAGAATCAGATGGGGAGGACAAATGCTATTGTACATGAAGTGGCGGTATGGAATACCGCGGTCAAGACTGTGGTGCTGGTAAAAGAAACTGAAAGTCAGGCAGCATTCGTGGAGCAGGAGAACCAAAGTTTCGGGCATAAGTCATTCATCAGGAATCCTGATGAAAACGCTTTTGTTCAAAACATTGATTCTCCTGTTCCTCATTCCTGCCCGACCTGCTGAGATGTTCCTGCACCACACTCTCGACTCTGACCTCGAGCATCTGCGGTTCTCACCTTCTCGTTAGGAATACCGCTCCAATAAAGCAACACCTCTATCTGCTTAATCCTTTTGAAGCCATACAGGTCCAGAAGGAGGTAGCCATAATCGCACGGATAGCATTGAACTGAGCATTTGTTTTAGTCCCTAAACTCAATGATTTTGCGTAGCTTGTCAGAAGGTCAACAACCATTACAAAATCCGACACAATTTCAATTCCGAGATTGGAGAACTGTATCGAGAAAGTTGGACAAACCAGTTACATCGCCAAGTTGGACTAACTGCGTGGTTACTGGCATGTACCTTTATCAAAGATGGCGATAGAATTTTCTGCGATTGTAACCACAAATGGGCTCTATTAATTCAAAGTGATGCACTTTGGAATGAAGAACGCACCCTCCACATTCTGAAGACTCATAAACACAGTCGTGACAGTGTTTTCAGACTGTGCAGTCTATCTGGACGATGCCATGATCTTTAGTAAGTCCTGGGAAGATCATTGAGTTCCGTTGGAAAAGCTGTTTGAACGACTACAAGAAGCAAAACTGGCAATAAATTAAAGAAAACCTGATTTCGCTGAAGCAGAGGTGATTTTCTTGGGAGACAATGAGGACTGCAGATGCTGGAGATCAGAGCTGAAAATGTGTTGCTGGAAAAGCGCAGCAGGTCAGGCAGCATCCAAGGAGCAGAGGAATCGACGTTTCGGGCATGAGCCTGAAGGTTCCTGAAGAAGGGCACATTTTCACCTCTGATGTTCTTGGGACACAACATTGGTCATGGAAGTTTAACCCCACGAAGGCCATTGAGAAATTTCCGCAACAAAGACGAGGGCCATTGTGAAATTTCCAACACCAAACTCGAAGATAGAGGTACTTCAAATTTTGGTACTAAGTTGAATCTATCAGAAGTGTGTTCCAAACTTCAGCAGTGAAGTGACACCGTCAATCAATTTCCTGACGAAGGAAGCAAAGTGGACAGAACAATAGCAGGGCTCATTTGCCCATTTCGAAATAATATTATCCATCAAACCGGTTTTAGCTGCACCAAATTTTCCAAAGCCCATTAAAATTTGACATCGATGCTCGTGACGTAGGAGTCGAGCTGCATTGTTACAGAAAGACGATGAGGGGATTGAATTACGAGTTGATTACTTTTCGAACAAGCTCAATATCCACAGAGGAAATACTTCACAATCGAAAAGGAACCAGTGAATTTGGGACTGACGTGGCAACATTTTAATGTGCAATGTCATGAAAAATGTTTTGGAGACGGGTGTGTGCACGAATCACATTCCTCTTACATTCTGGGAACGCTTTGAAGACAAAATTATGAAACTCCTTTCTCGAAGTCTGACGTTACAGACTTTCAATGTATATATCACACATTTTGCACGGTGTAAGAATGTAATCGCAGATGTGTTATCCCAGCTTTAACAGATAAATTATTGATAAAGTTGTTGTCTATTCAATGTTATAGAAATGTGTGAAGAATTAATATGATTAAAGTACGTCATGATTATGTGGTTAAGAAATAGAGAAAAACGGAAGCCATCTTTCCATTATGATGGTTCTTGTTTTCTTCATGGATGGCGATGTTATGAAGTTTCTCATGCGTACTGTACCTTAAAAAGAGTTGAAAAGCTGGCACAGGCTTACAGAGGCACAGAACGTACTGAAAGGAGTTAAATATACAATTTGCCTGTGAAACCGATATTGCAGTCGTGTCGCTATAGAAGCAACACAAATTCAAATTCAGTCAATCAGTTTACATTATCTCGCAACAAACCAAAATCTGATCAAATTTGAATAAAAATTTTTTAATGGCATCACACCAATGAAATGACCGGTATTTTTTCAGGTTTAAACCGGACATTTTGAACCGCTAGGGGCAGCACATCAAAACCGACCGAGAGGAAATCAACAGAGGTAAATCGACAAAGAAGAATCGACAAAGGTGACCGGTTTTTAAAACGAGGTTGTTTTTCTGGTAAATCTTAATCGAGATTTTTCGTCGGAACAGGATTGCAGAGTGCGATGTAAAAGATATTTTTATACAAGAAAGGAGTTGTAAATAGTTGTTGGCATTAATATTCCCTCTCCGACTTAAAGCATAAAATGTTTAATTTTGACTTAAATTGCAAGCTCTGGCATATTTTTTCGTCTGTCGAATTTTAATATATTTCAGCATGACGTGACCTTTTTCCGTGTGCCTGTTTTAAGTGAGCAGAGAGGTTTACTACGTGTCATAACTACTCACTCCATTTTGCTCACACAGCAACTGAATGTTTGGGCCACCTATTTTCGCACACATGCTACAATATCAAAGTGAAACACATTAATTAAAATAGAAGAAGCTAAAATGGTTTTGCTAACGCTGAAGGAGACATATTTATCGTGTTTCTGATGAAATGTCAGCTACTTTTAACACCAGGTTTTTATTATCCATTCGTCATCATTCTCAGGAACACCTTATAGGACTATTGTTGCCTTTGGAATGTTGAGACACACAGTTAAGGAGGTAGTTACAAGTATATGAACCCGTGATAGTGAAGAACTGGTGGCAAACAGAGAAGGTCAAGTATAGAAGCACTGAGGTTTCGACCGTCTAAGCAGGCCCTTCGTCCCAACCTGCCTATACTGCCCAATTTTCACAATTAAACAATTCCCATTTGCCTGCGTTTGCCCCGTTTGCCTCCATACCTGTCCCATTCGTGTATTTCTCCCAAATGCTTCTTAAGTGACAAAATTGTACTTGTCCCCACCACGACATCAGCCAGCCTGTCTCAGACAATTATCCCCTCTGTGTGAACAAATGCTCCCGGACTCTTTTGTATTTCTGTCCTCTCACGTTTAAGCCATGCCCTCTTCTTTTAGATTGTCAGTTGGCCAGGACACATTGCGGTACTGAGTGAAGTTCTGGTCGTCATAGTATAGAGAGGACGAATTTGACTGGAAAAAGGGCAAACAATGACGACAAATCTACCTGGACTGGATGATTTGAGTAACAAGAATTACTTTCAACGGAACATAGGAGAATGAGTGGAGCACTTACAGATATAGATAAGTTATTTTTCCCCAGAATAGATGCAGATTTTCGCCAGGATAGAGGATATTGCCTTTAATATTATTCAAGGAAATAACATTTATGCAGCAAGTCTCGCTCAGTTTCTACTGAATTGCCCCTCACTCCCAGAGGACATGATAAAGGAGATTCAGTCGCGATCGTGACACTGGATTTAATGTTATGCTGGTGAGATTTAAAAATGTGTCTCTAGAAAGAAGTTTAACCTCAACGTCGAGGAAACATCAGCCCCAGCACTGATGAGGTAAGGGGTGTTGAGGCAGGTGCAGTGATGCACTTGGAATGGACAAACAAGGCACGGAAATAAGTGATGAAATCTCGGACACTACGAAACACCCAAAGATCTGAAAGACCTTGATATATGTTTCTGCCAGTCCCTGAATATGTAAGGACAGTTGGACAAAGAAGGGATATGGGAAACATGTGTTTACTAGTCTGATATTCTCTTTGTGAAAGGTTTGCTTTCTCTCTCCCTCTCTTCCTTTCTGCCTGTCCGTCTCTCACTCTCTCTGTTGCTCTCAGGCTGTCTCTTGCTCTTTCCTTACGCTCTCACCCCCTCTCTCTGTCTGTCAGTGTTTCCTCGGTTTCTCACTCCCACTCAATATCTGTCCTTCTCTAATATCTCACTCTGTATCCTGTCTGACAGTTCTTCTCTTGTCTTTTCACTCCGTCTTACTGTATATACTTATATCGTTCTGTGTCATCCTCTGACTGTGTTTCTCTCGTTCTGTCCCTCCCTTGTTATCTCTATGTCTCCTTCTGTTGTTTGTCTTCTTCCTGTCTCTGTCAGGTCTTCTCTCTATGTCTTTGTATTTTTTTCTCTCTCTCTTCTCCCTGGATCACGCTGCTCTAACCCAGTTATTGCGATGGGGCTTTGGGAGGATTTGGACTCAGTGCCACAGTGCGCGAGACAACTCACTTTTCACTTTTCACATTTGTACAGGCAAATATCTTTGGAAAAGTATAAACTTGGCAAGGTATTAAAAATAGGGGCAAAATGTTTTGGGAGAAAGGCAAAGTTAGCCAGAGACAATCAGAAGTTAAAACATGAAGAAACGAAAGGGTTATGGGTTATACTGACTCTTCTAGTCCTAGCTCCACCCCCACCCCCTCAATGGTTCCTGAAAATCCGTCTCGTCCTAAAGGGAGAGACTCTGCTCTTGGGGTTTGCATCAGCCTGGGAATGTTTCAGTGCATCTCGTTGTCTGTGTGCATCTGTGGATGTCTGTCCAGTAGGATCTCCAAGGTTTCAGTTTCTCTTGCACTCCCTGTCTGTCCTTCTGATGTTTAAAGTCCTGCAATACCACCCACTGGTGGACTCCCCATGCCATCGCTCAAGTAGTGGACTGTTTTTGGAGACAACATCAAACTCTGTAATTCTCTTACGTTACACGATCGTTTTGTTCTTCGCTCTGAGGGAGTGCTGCAATGAGGCGAGACACAGACCTGTGTTAACTCATCCCTTGCAATGTCGTCCCTGAGATATGAGGAGAAGAAGATGAGCATACCCATTTGTAGTCTCATCTCCTCCAGCCCTGAAGGCTTTCTCTATTAGGATTTGTGCGGGATGTCAGAAAAGATTGTAAGCAGCAGAAAATGCCGTCAAATTCACACGGTCTCCTCATGAAAAGTTTCATTCGGGGTTCCTGAAAACAATTGCAGTGGAACAACTCTATTTAACACAATGTCAAGAATACTTCTCAAAAGTGCAATCTGATGATTCTTGAACAACTGACTAAAACAAGAATACGCAACACACCGAGAGACTCTCGCCAACCTGCCATGCACTAAAGAATGAGGAACATGATGCGCAGACTACTCTATCCCATTCGCATCATGGTAGCCCACCATCCTACCACCACACTGAAACAGCTCTTCATGAATTTTAAGGACCCCGTATCAACAACCAGTCGAACCACGTCATACACAGAATATCCTGCCAGGACTGCAACAAATAGTACATTAGACAATCGGGCCGGAATCTAGCTAACAGGATATTTGAGCACCAACTAGGCACCAAAATTCATGACCAACTATCAACGGTATCTGTACACAAAGACGAAGAGGGTCTCCAGTGGGCCGGGAACAATACATCCATCCTGGCATGAATTAAAGAAAGACAGGCACAGAAATGCCTGGAGGCCTGACATTCACACGGAAACTCCATTAACAAAGACATTGTTTAGGACATCATTTACAAATTTCTCAGAAACAGAACGGGAAACGGGAAACCACAACAAACTGAGACAGATAAATAGCAACTCTACATTGGACGCTCACTGATAATGTTACCTAGCATGGTAACGAAACGTCTGAAAACACCACAACCAGCTCAGCGAGCAAACTTACACCTGGAGATGACTGAAAGCCAAATTGTTTCCACGTTGCCGTGGGGGCTCAACATTTCTGCATTGATTTGAAATTTCCTTCAGCTCCAGAGACACTATCCACCCCCTACCTATAATCTCCGTGAGCAGCTGCGTCCCTTCTTATCTTTAAATTCCTCCCACCCTGAAACCCCACGATATCTCTGCCACTTCCTGCATTCATGACACCTCTCCCTCTCTCTGCAACTTTGTTCAGCATCTACATGCATGGATAATTGTTTAACCCTGTCCAGCCCCTCATTGTCTTATATAACACGATCTCTGCTCTAAAGAAAACAGCCCGAGCTTATTTGGCCTCCTTCTTCACAGATAAATTGATTCACCCCAATGAACTTTCCAGTAGAACTGCTTTGCTTTCCCTCCAACGCAATTACATCTTTCCTATGATGTAGTAACCAGGGGATCTCCCGTGTGGTTCGAAAGGAATCAATGATTTGGGTCAGAGTCCCTAAAATTCCCTATATCGTCTGCCTGGTTAAAATCCCCCTGGACCTCAGGTATTGTCGACTTCAACTCACTAAATCTACGTTACTCGCTCACATCATATATAAATCTGCTCAAGCGAGGCTGAAAATGAGTTTCTTTTTCGTTTTTAGCATTTTTTCTTTCCAACTGCTGTTCCCATCCTAGGTGAAGTGGAGCAAGTTGTGCTCCCTGAACCCTGTATTTTGAATATCAAGTTGTCAGATCAACACGTTCTAAGATTCTTTCAGAATAAGTAAAAGGAAGCGTTCTTAATAAAATGCTGATAAAACTGAAGAATGTCTTCAGTATTTTACACAAACACACACGTGAATCATTCTTTTATCTTTGTGCACAGTACCTTCCGTTGGGTGGGAAAACAATTGACTCGGCTCATCCACAGCTCCTTCAAATTTCTGACTGAACAAGTACACTAACCATCTCGATCAGAATTAAACTGCAGTGTCTCGCAATTGTTCAGGTTGAATTCAATTTCGTCTGGTTGACACATCTCACTTAATCTTTCTGCATTCCGATTTTCAAGAAACCAAATACAGCCATATTAATTGTACACTGAACGATTTGTAAGAAATGTAATACAGTTATTTTGAAATGTTAACACAAATATCATGTTGGGTTCCAAATCAAGAGCCAGTCATCGAATTGGCTCATATTCTGAAATTTACAAACTATTATTGTCATGGACCTGGATGAAATCCTACCATGAGGAATGACAGAACTTCAGTTTAATAAATGCATGGAATTCTAACTGGAATGTTGATCATTAAACCGTTGTACAAAATCATTCAAATCAATCTGGCTCACTAATGTCTTTTTAAGGACAGAAATCTGCTGCATTTAACTGGTCTGGTTTACATGTGACTCCACAGCCACAGCTATTGATGTGGTTGTTCGAAGCCAGCCATGGAAGCTCCAGGACTTCACCGTAGTAGTACATAATGATTAAGACCATAAGACCATAAGACATTGGAGTGGAAGTAAGGCCATTCGGCCCATCGAGTCCACTCTGCCATTCAATCATGGCTGCTGGGCACTTCAACTCCACTTACCCGCATTCTCCCAGTAGCCCTTAATTCCCCGAGACAACAAGAATCTATCAATCTCTGCCTTGAAGACATTTAGCGTCCTGGCCTCCACTGCACTCTGCGGCAATGAATTCCACAGGCCCACCACTCTCTGGCTGAAGAAATGTCTCCGCATTTCTGTTCTGAATTTACCCCCTCTAATTCTAAGGCTGTGTCCACGGGTCCTAGTCTACTCACCTAACGGAAACAATTTCCTAGCATCCACCCTTTTCAAGCCATGCATTATCTTGTACGCCTCTATTAAGTCTCCTCTTAATCTTCTAAACTCCAATGAATACAATCCCAGGATCCTCAGCCGTTCCTCATATGTTAGACCTACCATTCCAGGGATCATCCGTGTGAATCTCTGCTGGACATGTTCCAGTGCCAGTATGTCCTTCCTGAGGTGTGGGGACCAAAATTGGACACAGTACTCCAAATGGGGCCTAACCAGAGCTTTATAAAGTCTCAGTATCACAATGGTGCTTTTATAATCCAACCCTCTTGAGATAAGTGACAACATTGCTTTCGCTTTCTTAATCACAGACTCAACCTGCATGTTGACCTTTCGAGAATCCTCGACTAGCACTCCCAGATCCATTTGTACTTTGGCTTTACGAATTTTCTCACCGTTTAGAAAGTAGTCTGTGCTTTTATTATTTTTGCCAAAGTGCAAGACCTCGCATTTGTTCACGTTGAATTCCATCAGCCATTTCCTGGACCACTATCCCAAACTGTCTAGATCCTTCTGCAGCCTCCCCACTTCCTCAGTACTACCTGCCTGTCCACCTAACTTCGTATCATCTGCAAACTTTTCTAGAATGCCCCCAGTCCCTTCATCCAGATCATTCATATATAATGCGAACAGCTGTGACCCCAACACTGAACCCTGTGGGACACCGCTCGTCACCTGCTGCCATTCTGAAAAAGAACCTTTAATCCCAACTCTATGCCTTCTGTCAGACAGCCAATCCTCAATCCATCCCAGTAGCTCACCTCGAACACCATAGGCCCTCACCTTGCTCAGCAGCCTCCCGTGTGGCACCTTATCAAAGGCCTTTTGGAAGTCTAGATAGACCACATCCACTGGGTTTCCCTGGTCTAACCTACTTGTCACCTCTTCAAAGAATACCAACAAGTTTGTCAGGCATGAGCTCCCCTTAGTAAATCCATGTTGACGTGTTCTAATCAGACTCTGCTCTTGTAAGAATTTAGAAACCTCATCCTTAATGATGGATTCTAGAATTTTACCATCAACCGCGGTTAGGCGAATTGGCCTATAATTTTCCATCATTTGTCTTGATCCTTTCTTGAACAATGGGGTTACAATGACGATCTTCCAATCATCCGGGACTTTCCGTGACTCAAGTGACTCTTGAAAGATCTCAACTAATGCCTCCGCTATTTCCTCAGCCACCTGTCTCTGATCTCTAGGATGTATCCCATCGGGGTCAGGAGATTTATCAGTTTTAAGACCTTTTAGCTTTTCTAGCACTATCTTTTTTGTAATGACAACCATACTCAACTCAGCCTCCTGACTCCCTTTAATTGTTGGGATTTTACACCTGTCTTCCACTGTGAAAACTGACGCAAAGTCCTTGTTAAGTTCTCCTGCTATTTCCTTATCTGCAATCACTAGGATTCGAGCATCAGTTTGAAGTGGCCCAATGTCTACTTTTGTCTGTCGTTTGTTTCTTATGTATTGAAATAAACTTTTACTATCATTTCTAATATTACTGGCTAGCCTACCTTCATATTTGATCCTGTTCTTTCTTAATACTCTCTTTGTTATCCTCTTTGTTTTTGTAGCCTTCCCAATCTTCTGATTTCCAACTGCTCTTGGACACTTTATAGGATCTCTCTTTTTCATTAATACATTTCCTGATTTCCTTTGTCAGCCATGGCTGTCTAATCCCTCCCTGGATAATCTTTCTTTTCTTGGGGATGAACCTCTGTACATATCCTTAATTATACCCACAAACTCCTGCCATTTTTGCTCTACTGTCTTCGCCACAAGCCTCTGCTTCCAGTCTATTTTTGTCAGTTCCTCTCTCATGCCCTCATAATTACCTTTATTTAACTGTAACACCATTACATCCGATTTTGCCTTCTCTCTTTCAAACTCCAGACTGAACTTTACCATATTATGATCGCTGCTTCCTAAGGGTTCCCTTACTTTAAGATATTTTATAAAGTCTGGTTCATTGCAAAGCACTAGGTCCAGAATAGCCTGCTCCCTTGTGGGCTCCATGACAAGCTGTTACAAAAAGCCATCCTGTAAGCATTCCATGAATTCCCTTTCTTTGGATCCACTGGCAACATTATTTACCCAGTCCACCTGCATATTGAAGTCTCCCATGATCACTGTGACCTTGCCTTTCTGACATGCCTTCTCTATTTCCCGGTACATGTTGCGTCCCTGGTCCTGACCACTGTTAGGAGGTCTGTACACAACTCCAATTATGGTTTTTTTGCCTTTGTGGTTCCTCAATTCCACCCACACAGACTCCACATTATCCGACGCTACGTCATTCAGCGTCATAGATTTAATATTGTTCTTAACTAACAAGGCAACCCCACCCCCTCTGCCGACCTCCCTGTCTTTTCGATAAGTTGAAAATCCTTGGAGATTTAACTGCCAGTCCTGACCCCCCTTTAACCAAGTCTCTGTGAAGCCGACCACATCATAATCATTCACTATGATCTGTGCCATTAGTTCATCTGCTTTGTTATGAATGTTACGAGCATTCAGGTAATGCGCCTTAATGCTAACTTTATCATCATTTGAGATATTGGAAGTCATATGATGTCCTCAGTTATCCTTGTTTTTTTCTGCATTCCTATTCTGCCTCAATTTTAAATCCGCCTGGACACATGCTGTCCTGCTGCTTGTCTTTCCATTTACCGCCATACTCCCTGTTGCTTTCACTTTCCCTTCCCCCCAACTCAGAAGTTTGAATGTTAAAGATTGCATCCGAGGATTAATATCTTTAATGACTGATCTTGCCGCAATCATAATATCACGAATCAGATGTATATTAATCATTGCACGATGTTCAGCAGCATTATTAACTCCTGAGATGCTGATGTATGTCATGTCCAATACAGCAACATCTCAGAAGATTCAGTCCTTGGCTGTCAAGTGGGAACAAATACGTTTCACTTAAATGCGAAGCAATTGCCTTCTCCAATAAGAGCTCACCGTAAAACACCGTAAACTGGGCTTACCATTGCTGAATCCCCTCCAATCAACACCCTGGGATTGACCATGAAGCTGAAGTGAACTGGATTCGTCAGAGTCACAAAAACTGCATCTATAAGAGTAAGTCAGGGGGTAAGAATACTGCAGTGAATGATGCATCTCATTACTCCATAAGTCTCTCCACCAATTCACCATTCACTTCACTACTTGTTTTTTCTCTCTCTCTTTATCGACGTTTATCTATCTAGCTATCTATCTTTCTCTTGATGATAGAACAGCTCTCTGGGACCAGGATAATTCCTTTCCTGTCCCTCGGTCAAAATTGTTTAAACTAAAAGGGATGAAGCAAAAATTAGGGTGTTGCTGAAAACGGAGTTCCTGAATAAAAGGGAGACGTTGAGTTGGCTGCGGCTGTTTTCCCAGGAGGGCTGGAGGCGAAGTGATGACTTATAGAGTTTTATAAAATTAGAAGGCCATAGAAAAAGTGAAAAACAAAGGTCTTGTTATCTGACAGGGAGAGGCGAATTCCAATTTTAGAGCACAGTTTGAAGGTGAGCGGGGACCTGAGGGATAATTTTTTCACACAGAGATTGTTGTGTATCTGGAATGAGATGCCCGAATAAATGACAGAGCCAGTTACACTTTCAAAGGGATTTGGACAGATATGTGAATGGGAAATGTTTACAGGGTGACTAGAATTCCTACAGTCGGTAAAGAGGCCATTTGACCCAACAAGTCCACACTACCCCTCCAAACAGGAACCCATCCAGACCCATTTCTCCCAACCTATTCCCTGACATAAACCCTGAGTAATGCACCTAACCTCACTCATCCATGAACACTATTGGCAATCTAGCATGATCAATTCACCTCACCTGTACACCTTTGGATTGTGGGAGAAAGCCGTAGCTCCCGAAAAAATCCTCAGAAGCACGCTGAGAATTCCACATCGATCATGACCCCATGCTATAATCGTACCTGGGTCTGTGCCGTCATGAGGCAGCAGTGCTTACCACTGACCTACAGTACTGCCCAAGTTAAACAAAACTTTTCACGATACCGATACACATATGACAATAATCCATCAAATTGAAACATTAACTTCGGGGCAGCACGGCAATTGGGTGGTTAGCAATGCTGCCTCAGAACGCAACGGCGCTGAGTTCGATTCCAGCCTCACGTGACTGTCCCTGTGAAGCTTGCACATTCTCCTCGTGTGTGACTGGGTTTCTACCATTTCTGAAGAAGGGCTCATGGCCGAAACGTCGATTCTCCTGCTCCTTGGATGCTGCCTGAGCTGCTGCGCTTTTCCAGCAACACATTTTCGTTTCTACCAGTTGCCTCAGTTTCGTCCCGCAACCCAGTTAGTTGAATTGCCCATGTTAAATTGCCGATAGTGGTTAAGGATGTGTAGATCATGTGTAAATTCATGATAATCGGCTTGGGAAATGGTTTTGATTGGGTTGCTTTTCAGACTGTTTGTCTGGACTTGTTGGGCTGAAGGGCCTGCTTCCACACTCGAGGGATTGTATGATTCTCGGAACTTGATACCATTTGCTAAGTGTGGATGTAAGTATTTCTGCTTTGTTGGTGGAATGATGTCCTGTGTTTCATCAACATTGACTTCTGGAATATTTATGGAGCTATCTCCTGCTGTTATTCACCCCCATTCACAGCTACCCTCGGCCGTACTGTACAGCTTCGATGTGATTGGCTATTTGTGTGAACCCTTAGCTGCATCAATCATAAGCTGCTTTCACTGTTTGTCCTTCAATTACTCCTTTGTTTAATATCACTTTATTGACTGACTCAACCTTTTCTGTGGTAATGGCCTGTTGACCTCCATGCAAACTTATGCATTTGTAGCAGTCTTCGGTCTCATCGCGCACTATTTCAAGGCACCGATTTTCAGCCACAACACTATATTGTTCTCCTGCCAAGATCCAGGGATTCTCCATCTATGTTATTCTCCTAATAATAGCCTGTCCCATCACCTCTGTACTGTTCAATTGACAACAGACTTTCTTCTCACACATGCTGTAGTCCTTAGCAAGATCCTGTGACCACACATTCACTTTTTAATGTAGAAACGGAATGTGATTGAGGATTTGAGGAAAAGAGTGGAAGGGAGTATAAGAAGCAGTTAAATACTGCAAGGGGGGAGAAAGTGCGTGAGAGAGAGAGACTGGAGGAAAATGCGGAGGCAGGGGCGGTAGAAGAGAAAGAGAAAGTAAGAACAGGGGAGAGACAGAGGAACATTCCGACAGTGGGATGGAGATGTGAATCGAGCAGTAGAAATGGCGAGACATGAATTCTGTCAATATTGTGTCCGAGTGGAAGACCCAGAGGTGTAACCCAACACCTGAGCTTGTTCCTGCTCCCCAACCATTCCTTGACTGCCAGCTATTGGGTATGAGTCTGTCTCTTTTCAGATCAGCATATTTAACACGAACATAAAGAACAATATAGCTATTGGAACTTTTTATGGAAGATGTTATTATTTACAAATTGGAATCATGCATTCGGTCAGTAGAATAGTAAGTTTTCTCAGTGAACCCTCAGCTGAGAGCAACATTGAAATATGTCCCTGCAACTCTCTATGGGATCAGTCTGGACAAACCAGCATACAACCAGACTATTAGAATAGAGCCAGACTGCTTTATTGCTGAAGCATTGAACTAGAATGAGACAATCCTGGATAGGTTGGTTAATGATTGAATTTTATTCATTGATGAATTTGTCGAAAAGGATATTTAAGCAGATTCTTCAGCTGCTGATTGAACTTAGTCTGGGTCACAATGGCATTTGAACAGCAATTGAGGAGCTGCATGATGAATCCCAGTTTCTGAACAAAGTTATCTAAAGACACGAGCTTTTCCCCCAAATCATCCATGTAGAATACAGCATTAGCGTTGGCTAGAAATTTTAAACAGCAAAATGGTGGATTGTTTTTGATTCCTCATTTCTGTATCACACTGAACGTCCCTAATCCTGTCAGCCCGGAGTGCTTTGCTGGCTCTGCTGGTCACTACAATATGCTGACAGTGAAACTATTGAGCAGTAGAACCAGGACAAATGGGAGAGTCGGGTGTGCAATGAACTGGAGGAACTTGATTGTGGCCCAGACATGTCAAAAATGAACATTGCATGTGTAGAACGAAACCAGAGGAGGTTCTCTAGCCAATGCCAAGGTTTGAGCATGAAATGACAGAAAAAAATTTAAGCAGCCCAGCGCAGTCACTGTTCCCAGAACCACAGCCGACATATTCTCACTGCAGCTTTAGTTTTCATCTTCGAGCGACAAATGGCTGAAAATTGATTAAGGGTGAACCAGACAGAACAGGCAGTGGCTGCACACGGCAGGGCGGCGGAAATATTTCATAAGGGGATGTCACCTATAAAATTAAACTGTCCTTATAAATAATGGGAATGTGTATCAGTGACATATCTGGGTAACGACTAGCAGATCCACTCCAGATAATGACAAACGTACAGTGACAATCCACAATCTGCATAAAACAGGACGAAAAGCGTCACTATATTAACTCTGAGGAGGGAAAACAAACAATGAATACATCAGCCTGGAGTCAAAGTTACCAGTTTGATTGGGGATCTAGTAAAATTTTCAAAAGTGACACTATATTTGGAAATTTATTGAAATATTTAGGGCTCAAATAAAAATGTGAATCTCTAAGTTACTTACAAAAATGGTATGTAAAACAAAAGAAACAATCTCTCTCCAACACCCAGGCACATATTCATAAGAACAGATTGTTTCTATGACATTCATAAACTCTAGATCAGCTGCAGAACAGATATCAGTCACTTCTTTAGAGTTACCTAATACAGAGTATGAAAATGTTGTCATCCTGAAGGATTCTCTCGTAGTTGTTTCAAAACACAGGGGTGATGGAAATTGCTGTCTTTCCATCTAATTTGTGGTCGGTACTCTGTTATTTAAAAAAAAAACTGTGGGAACTTCGAAAACGTTTCACCCCTTTGCTTGAGAGAAACAGTCAGTATCACCTACTCTTTGGAATGGGATCTCTTCTTTCCGGATGTTATCATTTGTTCAACTAAACAACATCCAGCCGTACACAAATAATGTTGATTATTGAATATACCAGGGAATGCCCATTGCAGAATGTTCCAGGAAATGTCGATTATTGAATGCTCCATGGAATGTTATTTAGAGAATGTCCCTGGAAATATTGATTATAGAATGTGGTGGAAGCATGAAGTTCCATGTCCACGTGGAATGTGGAGGAACCTTAATTATCCGAAAGACAATGGCAGGGAGTATTTTGTTTGAGGAATCGAATTTTGAGATAATCACATGCCAGATTACACATTTTAGACAAGCATCCGGACCCTGCGATCTTGTTTGGATAATCTGAGATTCGGATAATCGAGGTTACTCTATACACAATTTAGGCTGGCAATCACAGCATGAAATTGGCAGAGATCATTGTTTGGTGAGGTGCACCTCGCCTCACGGTGGAAATCTCACATCTAACTTGACTCGACTGGCACTTTACAAAAAGAATAAGTAAGATGAAGTCATTTTTTTGATCATTTGATTTCATATCCTCTTTCACAATTCTGACATTCACCCACCCCCCACCCAATCAACTGCTCCATCACAACCACCTCGTTTTTTTCCTGCATTTCCTATGGCCAATACAATATGTCTGCGTAACTTTGAACTGTTGGAGTTGTGAGTCATGTATTGGGGACTGCCATTATCCAAGAGGTCGTCCTCTCTTTCTACGTGGACACCCGAAGACAATGGGAATCGTTGACTGCTTCTGAATGAAAGGACAATCGCTGTTGCCAGGAGAGTGTGTAATCACCAACATGATGTGCTGTGCATTGGCACACTGCAACATTAATGGAGTGAGAGGTGTGATGTCTAGTCACAACAATAAGAGATCAAGGATATTGTCAGATCAGCTGAAGTGGTTAGTTAAATCACATTCTTATTCTATTACAGAGAACCATTAACTCAGAAGAGATATATGATCAGCACAGAGCACTGTGTAGATGAAGCTGTTCTCATTTCAATTCAACAATCTTCCGAGTGCGGAAAAATGCATAACAATGAACTGATCTATAAACCAGCTATAGATATCTGTCCAGCACGTGGAGCTACCCAGACCCCAGCTGTACCGTGATGTACAAATCCGGGAAAGATATCTATCCAACACGGGGAGCCCTGCAAATCACAGCCTTGTATTGATCTAGGTATCTGTACAGCACTGGCAGCTATGAAGAACACAGCAGTGCAATGAGCTATAATGACGGACTAGATACCTATCCAGCACTGGGAGCCATGCAGACCACAGCAGTAAAACTATACCCAGGCAAGTGAAGTACCTTGGAGGAGGTTGGAATGAATTGTACTGCACTTTTTGCAACTGGAGGAAATCTAAGCAGAGGTGTGAAGAATGAATGAACTCCACAAGGTCTCCCCAGGTTGGAATCCGACAACACTCTTTGGCTTAGTGAGGAAGCAGTGCTAACTGTCGTGCCAGTGTGCTACTCTAGGTTGAAAGGAGAGGTGAGGAAAACCTTTTTAGCCAGGTGATGGTGAATCCAGAATTCACTGCCTCTAAAGATGAAAGGCAGAAGCGCTCATAAGATTTAAGAAGTACATATATGTGCACTTGTGATACCAACGCATGCAAAGTCAGGGCCAATTGCTTCAATTTGGAATTAAGGTAATTAGCAGGTTGTTTGGAATGGGAAGGGTGCAGTAGGCCAAAGGGTCTTTCTCTTTGTTGTAGATCCTCATGTTTTATAACGTTTAACTTGCTCAAAAACCTGTTCAAGGATGACACGCAAATTCTTGTCCCACTCAGACTCATTCCATCACCGTCACCCTGAACCCCTCACACTCACACTGTCACCGTGACCCTTGCCGCCTCACATCCACTCCATCACCTTCACCCGGACTCCGCAGACACACTCTCTCAGGTTCTCACCGATTCCTTCACACTCTCCATCTTCATCACCCTTGTCCTTTCACACTCAGTCTTTCACTGTCACTCTGATCCACTCACACTCACCCTGTCACCATCACCATTACACGTTCACAATCACTGCTTCACTATCTCCCTGACACCCTCACATTGAGTCCAGCATCGTGTCCGTGACCCCCTCACACTTATTCCTACACCATCAGTCTGATTCCTTGACACTCACTCTCCTACTGTCATTCTGACTCCCTCATATTGTCTCCACACACTCCCTACGTCTCCGTTAATCTGTCCACCTCACACTCCCTCTGTCACTGTAAACCTGACCCTTCACACTGACTCCACCATGACCCAGATCCGCTCACACTCACTCAATAACCATCACCCTGATCCCCTCAGACTCAATCAATTGTCATCATCCTGATCTATTCACACTCACTTCTTCACTGTCACCAACTCTCCTTCACACTCACTCCATCATCCTCAACCTGACCCCTTCACACTCACTCTGTCGCTGTCAGGATTTCCCCCTCACACTCACCTGTTATTGGCACTCTAACCCCATCACCCTCACTATGTCATCTTCAACTTGATCCACTTGCACGCACTGCCTTACTGTCAAATTGACAACCTCGCATTCTCGCAATCATCGTCACACTGGACGGGTCACATTCTCTCCATCACCATCTCTCTGAAACCCCGCAAACTCACTTTATTACTGTCACCCTGTCCAACCCAAACTCACTCTGTCACGATCACTGTTAACCTGACCCCATCACGCTCACTCCCTCACTGTCACCCTGTTCACCTAACACTCACGATGTCATCGTCACCTTGACTCCCTCACACTAACTCCATCAATGGAACACAAACCCAGTCAGATTCACTCTATTACTGTCACCCTCTCCACCACACAATCATTCGATCACCATCACCCTGTCCCCGTCACTCTCACTCGGTCACCATCACCATGTTCACCTCATACTCACTCTATTACCTTCACCCTGACACCATCACCCACTCTCCGTCAACTTCATACTGACCCTCTCACACTCACTCTGTCACTGTCACCCTGACCCCGTCACATTCACTCCATCACTCTCACCCTGACAACTTAGCGCACACTCCCTCAACGTCACCCTATCAACCTCATGTTCACACTGTCACCAACACCCTAACGCCCTCACACTCACAACTACACTGTCACCCTGACCCCTGACACTAGCTCCATCACCATTACCCTGTCCTCCTCACACTCACTCTGTCACACTCACACTGACCCACTCAAACCTGCTCCTTCACTGTCACCCTCACCAAATCACTCTCACTCCGTCACCCTCAACTTGACACCATCATGCTCACTTGGTCACTCTCACCCTGACGTCCTCACATCATCACCTTGAAACCCCTCACACTCACTCCATCACTACCAACCAGACGCACCCACAACCGCTCCAATACCGTTATCCTGATCGCCTTATACTCACTCACCCACTGTCTTCCTGGCCGTATGTCATTCACACCCTATTTCTCCTTGTAACCCTCGCATTGAATCCTGACCATCACTCTGAGCTACTCACAATCAATCTGTCACTATCACCCTGACCCCCTCACACTCACTCCATCACCCTCAAATTGACCCCCTCACATCGACTTCATCATCGTCGCTATGTTAACTCCACACTCACTGCATCACTGTTACCCTGACCCTCACACTCACTTCATCACCCTCCACCTGACCCGCTCACACTCATGTTATCTCTGCCACCCCAACCCCCTAAATCTCACTCCATCACCACCACTATGGCCCCTTCACACTCACTCCAACTCCAGCACTCCTAACCTCTCAGGCTCATTCTCTCACTGTCAAGCTGATCATCTGAGACTCACTCCGTCATCATTACCCTTATACCCCACCATCACTCCCCCACTATCACCCTCGACTCCTCACATTCACTCTCTAAATCTGACTCTCCAGCACTCACTCCTTCACCTTCAGTCTGGTCCCCTCGCTCTGACTCTGTCACTGTCACCCTGACACCCTCACACTGACTACACCATGTTCCATTCACACTAACTCCATCACCACTCCACTAACACCATCACATTCACGCCATCACTGTCAGCATGCCCACCTTACACTCACTCCATCGTTCACATTGTCCACAATTATTCTGTCACCGTCATCTTAACCTCTCTCACACTCACTCCATCACTTTCACCCCATCCACTTCATGCTCACTCCATCAAAATCACCATTTTCCACTCACACTCACTGCTTTATTATCACCCTGTTTCCTGTCATACTCACTTCGTTGGTGTCACTCATCACATCTCAAACTCATTCTCTCACTAACAAGCTGATCCCCTGACACTTACTCAGTCACCATCACCCATATCTCCCCAAATCACCCCCTACTGTCACCATCACCCCCTCACACTCACCCCATCACCCTGACTCACCAGCACTCACTCTGTCACACTCACCCTGATTTCCTCACACGAACGATATGACCATCCCACTGACAATCTCAAACTCATTCGGTCACTGTCACCTTGTCCACCTAACAATCACTCTGTCAACGTCATCCTGTCCTCCTGACGCTCACTCCATCTACATTGCCATTTCCCCTCACTCTCTCACTTTCAACTTTAACCTCTCACACTCCCTAGACACCGTCATCATGACCCTCTCACACTCACCACTCCGTCAGTCATGCTGATAATCTCACACACCCTCCTTGTCACCTTGATCCCCTCACTCACACTTTCACTAACACACTGACACCCTCACAGTCACTCCCTCGCTCTCACTCTGACCCCTAACAGTAACTTCATCAACATCACTCTATCCTCCCCACACAGACTCCGTCACTGTCACTCTGACCCACTCATTGTCACTGCTTCACTGTCACCATCACCCCTCACACTCACTTTTTTTAGATTAGATTACTTACAGTGTCGAAACAGGCCCTTCGGCCCAACAAGTCCACACCGCCCCGCCGAAGCGTAACCCACCCATACCCCTACATCTACATTTACCCCTTACCTAACACTATGGGCAATTTAGTATGGCCAATTCACCTGGCCTGCACATCTTTGGACTGTTGTAGACAATCCGTTCCACGTCCCTACCACTCTCTGAGTAAAGATACTACCTCTGACAACTGTTCGAAATCTATCATCCATCAATGTAAATTTTATGTCCCCTCTTGATGGCCATCACCGTGAGAGGAAAAAGGATTTCACTGTTCACCCGATCTAACCCCCTGATTGTCTTAAATGTCTCATGTCACCATGAAACCTTCGTCTCTCTAATAAACACAGCCTCAACTCCCTCCGCCGTTCTTCAAAAGACTCTCCCTGCATACCGGAAAACATCCTCGGAAATCTCCTCTGAAACCTTTCCAAAGTTTCCAACTTCTTTTTATAATGTGGTGGCCAGAACTGCACGGAATAATCTAAGAGCGGAGACATCAGAAATTTGCATAGCTAAAGAATGATCTAGTGTTCCGAAACTCAATACCTCTGCCAATAAACACGATCACCCTGAATGCCTTCTTATGAATCCTATCAAACTGGTTGGTATCTTTCAGGGATCTATGCGCACAGTCATCGATACCGAACTGCTCATCTACACGACCAAGAATCTTATCATAAGCCCAGTACTCTTTATTCCTGTTTCTCCTTCCAAAGCAAATCACCACACACTTACTCGCATTCAAGTCCAATTGCCATGGCTCAAGCCAACTCTGCAGTTTATCGATGTCATTGTGTAACTTACAACAGCCTTCGGTACTATCGATAACTTCACCAAACTTAGTGTCATTCGCAAATTTACTCACCCATCCTTCCATGCCCTCATCACGGAATTTAGAAAATGGCAAACAACAGTGGACCCAAAACTGATCCTTGCAATTCATTACAAGTCACTGAATTCCAGGATGAACATTCAACCGTTTCCTCCTATCTTCTGTCAGCTCGTGGATTTCTGATCCATTCCGGTAAATTACCCTGAATCTGTTGCCACCGTATATTTTTACAATTGCCAACCGCGGGGAAACTTATACAACGCCTGATTGAAATCTATCAACACCACATCAACCGCTTTATCCTCATTCACCTGTTTGGTCATCATGTCATAGAACCCAATCAGGTTTCTGATGCAATACCTACCTTTCACAAAACCGTCTGAGTCTCCCTAATCAAATCATTCATCTCTAGATGATTATCCTCCAGGCTTCGGACACTATTCCTCGCAAATGCTCTGCAATCTCCTCCTTGGCTTCTCAGTGAATCCTGGGATAAGTATCATCCGGCCCAGGGGACGTATTCAACTTTCACACTTTCCAGAATTGCTTACACCTTCGCCTTGTGAATCTCACTCCCATCCTATCTAGTGGTCTGTCTCTCAGCATTCTACTCGACAACATTGTCATTTTCCAGTGTACAAAAATGACTAAAAATATCATTTCGCACTTCCCAGACTCTTCAGAATTCACACACAACTTCTCACTAACTCTGATTGGCTCGAATCTTTCTCTTGTCGTTCTTTTATTTCTGTCGTACTGATCTTTGATCCTATCTGCCAACGACTTCGCATGACCCCTCCTGACTCTTCTCAGCACTGTCATTCGGTCTTTCCTGGCTAACCTGTAACTCCAAAGTGTCCTAACTGACACTTCACGTCTCATCCTAACAAAAGCAGTCTTCTTCCTCTTGACAAGAGATCGACTTCTTTAATGAACTCCATCTCTCTTACTCGACCACTTGCCACCTGCCTGACTGATATATGCTTATCAAGAACACGCAAGATCTGTTTCTTGAATAAGCTCCTTATTTAAATTTTTCCCAAACACCTGCAGTTTCCGTTCCCATGCTGTGCATCCTTAATTTCGCCTAACACATTGTAATTGCACACCTCTCAGCAATAGCTCTTGCCCTGCCTTATATACCTATTGCTTTCGATACTTACTGAAATATAACAAATTGTGTTCACTATCAAGAACGTGCTCAACTACCTGCAAACCTATCACCTGGCTAGGTTCATTATCCACTACTAATTCCAATGTGGCCTCGCCCCTTGCCTGCATACTGCGTCAGGAAACCATCCTGCACACATAAAAAAACTGACCCAGCTAAAGTGGTTGAATTATAGTATTTCCAGTCAATATTTAAAAGTTAACTTCCCCCAAAACAACTACTTTGTTACTCTTGCTCCTATCCAGAATTATCTTGTCTTCCTTTTCACTACATCTCTGGAACTACTTGGAAGCCTCCAGAAAACTCCCAACAGTGTGATTTCTTCTTTCATGTTTCTAACCTTAGCCCATATTACCTAAGGAGACGGGTCCACAAAGGTCCTATCTGCCGCTGGAATACTGTCCTTGACAAAACAATCACACCTTCCCCACTTTCAGCATCTTCTCTGTTCTTACTGAAACATTAAAATCCTCGAACATGCAATAACCATTGCTGTAACTGCTCTATCCATGTTTCCAAAATGGCAACAATATCGAAGTCCTACGTAATAACACATGCGGCACGTTCACCCACTTTAATCCAGACGATCCTGGCGTTGGAATAGACAGACTACAAACCACCTTTCTGCTTGCCGTTGCACTCCTGCAAATTTGAACCCTCATTTTGACCTCAATACTCAACACTTCCTGGACAGTGGAACTACAAGTTCGATTCCAAACCCAATGCTGGATTAGTTGAAACCCTTCCGAATACCATTAGCAAACTTTTCTCGAAGGATATTGATACCCCTCTGGCCCAGGTGCACACCATCCTGTTTGTGGAGGTCCCACTCAACCAAGAATGAGCCCCAATTATCTAGGTTTCCGAAACCCTCTTTTTTGCACCATCAGTTTCTCCACATGCTCTACTCCTGTCTCTCCCTGTTCTTTGTCTCGCTCGCGCGTGGCTCGGGCAACAAACCAGAGGAATAATCTGGGGTTTCAACAGATATCTGCAGCCTCCTTAATCAGCAGAGGGGTCCAAGAGAATTGGAGATTTGCTGATGTTGTTCGCTTGTTTCAGAATGGTAGTTGGGCTGATCCAGATTAAGACAGACGTGTGAGCCGAACTTCAGTGGTAGAAAGCTACTGGAGAAGACACTGATGGATAGGATATATGTCAATTAGTATGATTGGATGATTTTCAGTAGGATTCATTCCCGCCCCACTCATTTTTATGAATATCGGCCGATGTGCACCAACCTGTCCTCATGGAATAGTCCTTTCATTCGCGGTATCTGCCTGGTGAACCTTAGCTGAACCCCTCTTCAATGCCCAGTTCAACATTCCAGAATAAGTGAGGGATTAATTTTGAGAGGAGTCAGGTTCTGTTTGGATATTATAATATAGCAACATGAAGGTATTGAGTGTACATTCACATCTCATCATATCACCTACTTTACTGTCTACATTGTCAGAGGTATATTTATAACACTCGCAGAGGAAATGTATTATGGTGACTTGTGATTCACAGTTGCAGAAAGAATAGAAAAAATCAAAATGTTTTTATTGGATATGGTGACAAAGTATTAAACGTTATTCTCCAGAGGTTAATGCTATCAGAAATGTAAAATGATGTTCGGGCCAACGATGAGGAGTCAAATGACATATTGTTGTTGCTGACATTGTATATTGGAACATGAATATCTATCGTTGTGAATGTCACTCGGTCCGATTCGCAATTTCACTGAAGATATCGATTTTCTTTTCTAGTTTGTCCGTCACATAGTCGTTCTTTGACACATTCTACCTCCACAAGTATGCACACACGGAATTTCTCTTACAACCCCCAACACACAGACACCTAGGAACTCGAAAACCCACTTAGTGAATCACACAAATACACTCAGTCATGGACTCTCAATTTTTTTTCATACCCATACACGCACCAACTCTCACACAAGTACCCCCAATTTCAATCGCAAGTGTACACAAACACACACACCCATCAACACATGCACACACATGCGTAACTTTACACATTCACCAACAAACACTGTCAGCCTATCTTGCACACTCTTTCTCAAGTACTTGTAGCGCTCTCTCACTTACATATAATCAATAACAAACTCGTTTACCGTCACAAATACACGTAACCCTTCACACAAACAATCATGCTCTTACACATGTACGTTCTGACATAGACACACATAATCTCCAACACACACGTAATTGCTCTGTTACATACACATTACCACACACGCACACAAGAACATTCTCTCAATATAAACACACATGGTAAATCGTTATATGCAGAGTAAAGCTCTATTAACATTTGAAGTTTGGAAAACTGGAACGTTTCGTTCACAAAAACGACAAAAACAAACATGAAAAATTGTGGCCCTGGTATTCCATGTCATTGCATCATTGGGTCACTCTCAATGTCGTATCCATTTTTTCCTTTCCCCTGTAAAGCTATATTTGTTTTGTCTCCTTCAAAATTCAAAGCATTTGCTTTCAATTTTCAGAGCTAATGACACCAGGGCACAAACAGGATTGAATTTCATTTTTCCGAAATTGTCCTCAAACAATACATTCAGAATAGAATGAGAATGGATTTGGATGCAGGGTAAATTGCCACTACACTGTCCGAAGCAAACACTTTCACGATAGGATTAGCGTGTGCAGTTGTTTCAATGAAGATGCAATCAGATATATGAAGCACACGCATAATCCGAGCAGAGATGTTGCATTAAACTCGTCCAACCAATCTGCTTTACGTACCTCCGTTAAAAACACAATCCTGAAATCTCGATTTAGATGCAAATGGTCAAAATATCATAAAAGGTGAAACAACTATGAATGTTGTCAAATTAGAAGCAAAAGCACAATTTGCTGGAAAAGCTCAGCAGCTATGGCAGCATCTATGAAGAGAAATCAGAGCTAACTTTTCTGGTCGAGTGGCCATTGCTCAGAACCCAGGAACAGAAACCTTAACACAGATACTGAGAAACCGGCGGAGCTTTACCAGCAACTTATGTTGGTGCTGGGGTGAATATATCATTGGCTTAGATTCTCAACAGGAATGGAAGTCTTCCCCAAATTCGTGTTATGTGTTATATTCTCCCTCTTCTGTTCTGATTCTTCTTCAGATTCCTGTTTCGAAATGTTCACACGAACAGATGGTCTAATCCCATGTGCAGTGTCCTCTTTCCAAACGTAGCATTTGATTCCAATCCGGCGTGTGAAATAGGAAACTCAGAGTATCAGGAGGAGTTGAGACTTGAGCCAAATCTGTATTAAATCTGACTTCTACGTACGGTTTAATGGAACTTGTTTAATATGTCAATGACGAAAACATTGTTGTGGTTCTGTTGGCCGAGCTGAGAATTTGTGTTGCAGACGTTTCGTCCTCTGTCTAGGTGACATCCTCAGTGCTTGGGAGCCTCGATGTGAACCGCTTCTCTGATGTTTCCTCCGGCATTTATAGTGATTTGTATCTGCTGTATCCGGTTGTCTGTTCCCACTGTCCCCTGCAGTAGTGGGTATATTGGAGCCAGGTCGTTGTGATTATTGATTGAATTTGTGGATGAGTGCCATGCCTCTAGGAATTCCCTGGCTGCTCTCTGTTTAGCTTGTTCGATAATAGTAGCACTGTCCGAGTCGAACTCACTGCCAGGGAATTCCTGGATGCATGGCACTCATCCACAGATTCAATCAATAATCACATCGACCTGGACCCAATATACCGACCACTGCACCAGACAGCTGGAACTGACGACCGGAAGCAGCAGAGACAAACCACTATAAATTTCTGAGGGGACATCACAGAAGCGGGCTACAAATCTTCTCCCAAACTTTGAACGAAAACATTTCCACTTGTTTTTCTCCTTTCAATATTCACAGGATATCGTCAGCAGAGTTGATTAAAAAAACAATATTATTTCCCTACTATCCTTTGTCCATACGCAAGGACGGAACAATCCTGGATTCGAAACAGATAAACTGTTGTCCAGAACATCCTCATTAAACGCTCCCTGGACAGATGCAGCATGGTGGGAGAACGAGTGTAAGGTACCACATTTAAATTTTTCTCATCGAACACTCCTTGGCCGTCGATTTGAAATTCCTTCTCCACACTGCCCGATGCCTGCAAAAAACACTCTTAATTTTGCACTCTCTCATAGTCAGTCACACGAACTCCCTCACTGCCACTTTTACTCCCTCAGAGCCACTGTCAATCCCTCACAATCACAGTCACTCCCTCACAGTCACATTCACTCACCCAATGACACGCTCACTCTCTTACATTCACAGCCACTCCCTCACACTTAATTCACACATGCGCAGATAAATTTACTAATTCACTGTCACTCTCAGTCCCACACTTGACGCCCTCACGGTGACGCTCACACTATCAAACCCTCACATTCAGTTTTAATGCCTCAATGTCACAATTAATCCCTCACTTTCACAATGTGTCCCTCAATTCACTCTCGGGCCCTGACTCTCTCTCATTGTCACACTGACTCCCTCGGTTTCTCTGTCTCTCACTCAAGGTCACGCCGTCACTCGCACTCACAGTTATCATTCCTAGTCCATTACTCTCAATCCCACACTCGAACTCCATCACTCTTACAGTCGCTAACTCATTGTCACTTTATCTCCCTCAATGTCACTCTTATTCTCTCACATTCTCGCTGTCACATTATCTCACTCACAATCGCACTCTCACTTTAATTCCCGCCATGTCACGTTTACTATCTCACTGTCAACGTCACTCTCACATTCACGCTCACAGCCTGACTTTAATTCTCACTTCCACGATTCGCAATGGCTCTCTCACATTCACAATCAGTCCTGTACTGTCACACTTGTGGCCCTGACGTCATATTTACTGTCACTCTGAATAGCCAGGGTCACACTCACTCCCTCGCTGTCATTCCCTCTCTCATAGTCACTCTCTGTCACGCACATTCAATTACTCTCAATGTCTCACTCACAGTCACTCATTATCCTCCATCATTTCCACACTCAATCAATCACTGTCACACACACCCTTACAGTCACTCTCACTCCTTAACTGTCGGACTCACTCCCTCATGCAGACACACACGCACTCTCAATCCCCCACTGCCATCTGCATTTCATCACTGTCACACTCAAACTCTCAGTCACTTGCACTTTCTCAAAGTCACACTTTTTCCGTCAGAGTTTCACTGAATACCTCCCTGTCATGATCACTCCCTCATTCTCAGACCCACTCTTTGAATACCACTCTCACTCCCTCTTACTATCAACCCTGAAAGTCACGATCACTCTGTCACTGTCAGCATCAATCCCTCACAGTCACTCTCCCTCATTTACTGCCGCAATGACTCTATCAGGATCACATTTACATTTTTACTGTCACACCTAGCTCTCAGTCTCACTCACTGGTTGTCTCTAGTTCGCTTACACTCCCCTGCTGTAACTCTCACTCCATTACCTTCGCTCTCTCAATGACACCTTCACTCCCTCACAATAACTCTCAGAACCTGACTATGGCCCCCGCTTTCCCACACTCGCCTTCAATTTCTCAGTCATACACACTCCATTAAAGTCACCTTTGCTCCTCACTCTCGCGCTTACACCTTCACAATCTTACTAGCTCACAGTCACGCTCACTCCGTCACTTTCGCATTCACTTTCTCCCAGTCACACTGCCTCGCTCACTTTATCTCACACCGTCACACAAAATGCCTGAATGTACACGTACAATCTCACTTTCAGCGTTTCTACCTCACAGTCACAGTCAATCCCTTACAGTCACATTCACTGCCTCACAGTTACACTCACTCCCTCACAGTCACGTTGAATCTCTCAGATCTGAGTCACTCCGTCACAGAAACAGTTTCTCACATACTGCCGCACACACTCATTCACAGACACTCTCAGTTCCTCACAGCCACACTCACTCCATCACTGTCACCCTTCCTCCCTTTTAGTCACACTCCCTACCTCACTGCCATACTCAACTTCTGATATTCACACTCAGTCATTCACTGTCACACTGATTCTCTCACATTCGCGTTCGATCTACTGCAGTTATAATTATTTGCACACTGTTAACTCACTGCCGCAAAGTAACATGCATGTATCTCACTGTCAATGCTACTCCCTCACAGTCATGTGCACGCCCTCATTGCAATACTCACATTCTCACAATCACAGTGACTCTCTCATATTCGCGCTCAGCATCACAGTCGCACTTACTCGCCCAATGGCACAATCAATGCCTAACAGTCCATGCGCAATCTCATTGTGACTCCATCACATTCACCTTCACCCCCACCTCCAGCCACACACACTCCCTCAGAGTCATCCGCACTCCCTGACAGTCTCACTAATGCTTATAGGTTCGGATACACTAGTCACACTCACCCTTCGTTCCACACTGTCACTTTCCTTCATTGAATGTCACACGCAATCCTTCACAGTCACACTTACGTCCAGATTTAAAAAACAGACAACACCAGGTTATAGTCCAACAGGTTTAATTGGAAGCACACTAGCTTTCGGAGCCACGCTCTTTCATCAGGCGACAGTGGAGGGGTCGATCATAACACAGAGTTTATAGCAAACATTTGCAGTGTGATGTAACTGAAATTATACATTGAAAAATTGATTGTTTGTTAAACCTTTCATCTGTTAGAATACAATGATAGTTTCACTTCTTTCATTTGTAAATCACAAAACCTGTTTTTTCGTTGCATTCTCGGCATAGCTGTTAACAATGTTGATGGCTAGACAATATGTTGAAGGTGTTAGCCCCCTGTGTTCTCTGTCTATGACCTGATGAGCAGAGGTTTACATAAATTCATGCATTTTTTGAGCTCATATTTCGATATGAATGTATGCGGTTTTTGAGCTAAGTGCAATGTAACTCTGCAAGTACAAATTCACCCCTCAAAATATATGTGTGCATGTGGGTCTTTGTCAGTCTGTGCGTGTGTGTCTGCCTGGGGTGGGGGTTTATAATCTCCTTACGTGTACATCCTTCCATTTTCTCCCAAAGCTGTCCTACACTGCCATGCTGGATCCATGACAAGTTGCACAGCGATCGCTGAGATTCTCCACATCTTCGTTCAGTCTCCTGCTTGATTTCATTGCTCAGTGAATCGTACGCAACCAGATAGATAGTCAATGCTGCTGTCACAGCCAGGGCAATGCTTTGCTGTAGTTCAGTCACTCCTGAATTAAATCTCTGTTGGTCAGTCCTTCCGATGCGATGTCTCTCTCGTGGTCAGGGTGTTCTGAGCGATGCCCCTCTATTGTGAGTGTATTCTATATGAGATCTCTCTGTTGGACAACATCTTCTGAATTGTGTCTCATTATTAGACTATTCATTGGTCATTCTGTACTAAGTGCTTTCTTCCTGGTCCATGATGCAATCAATAGTGTCACTAGATCTTGACGCATGGTCACGGATCCTTGAACCATCAAATAAGACCATAAGACAATAAGATATAGGAGCGGAAGTAAGGCCATTCGGCCCATCGAGTCCACTCCGCCATTCAATCATGGCTGATGGGCATTTCAACTCCACTTACCCGCATTCTCTCCATAGCCCTCTCCTGCAAGCTCAGGTTGGAATGACCTCATATCCTGAACCTGAATGTGTCTCCCACATTCCTCGGGAGAAAATGTAAACAGACATCAACACGGAATGCCCTGAAAATAATGAGGCACCCCAACTCAATCCCAATCCTTTCCACGGCCATATCCCTCTGTTATCTCTTTCCTTCTCTTTCTCTCTTACACTTACCCTCTGTTCTTTCACTCTCTGTCTTTCTCTGCGAATCTAAATTTATAAATCAGTCCCACGTTCTCAATCCCTATGTGTACATCCTTCCATTTTCTCCGTTTCTCGCCATTTTCCTGTCAGTCTGTCCTTGTCTTATTCCTAAAGTGTCTGAATATTTTACGTTCTCTTCCTAAACCCTGTCTATATATTATCCATTTAACTTTCTCTTTCCCTGTCTCACTTTCTTGTTGAATTTTCAATCTCTCACTGTCTATTAAATTGCGAATGTATGTGAGAACCTAATTTCCCAAAGTCTGTTCATGGTCCGGCAACATCCTATTAAATTGAAGCTGGATGCATGTGCTGAAGTAACCATCCTCTCAGATCACTTAGTGCAACTGCAGGAGCAGAAGCTGTACCCAATAGAGAGGAAAAAACTGCAAAGGGTGATTGTCAGACAATTGGAAATGTGTCCGGTAACTGCAATCAGCACTACTCAGTTTTGGAGCACCTTTTGTTTGGATTTCACACGGCCCATTGGTTGCAAGATAGTATGACTCTGGGGAGTGTTGTTGAACAGAGAGGCCTTGGGGTGCAAGTGCACAGTTCATTGAAATTGGAATCAGAGTTAGATATGGTAGAAAAGAAGGCAATTTTGTATGCTTGCCTTCATTGTTCAGCGTATTGACTAAAGGCTTTGGGCCAACACTTTGTGATTGTGGTGGACATTTGGGGGGACCACTTTTAGAATACTGCTTTATATTTCTTGTCCTTTTGCTTTTGGACGAATGTTGTTTTCCGAGAAAGATTGTAGATCAATTTTACAAGAATGTTCTTGGAACTGGAAGGTTTGAGTTATATGGAGACGCTGGATAAATAACAACTTCTTTTTCCGGACAGTGTCAGAGGAGTGGTAGCATTATAGAATTGATACAGTCATGAGTGGCATGGATAAAGTGAATAGCCAAGATCCTTTTCCCACAGCAGGGAGTTCAAAACTGGAGTGTCTAGGTTTAAGGTGCAACAGAAATGATTCAGAAGAGTCCCGAGAGTTAATTTCCTTACAGAAATGGTAGTGCATGGCTGAAACGAGCTGCAAGTTATAAGTGGGAACGACGGGTACAATTATAACTTTTAAACACATTTGGACAAATACAGAATAGGAAACTATTGGAGGGATATGGGTGAGGCGCAGGCAAGTGGCATTACTTAACTGAAAGATAAGTTGTCAGTATGTACGAGATAGACAAAAGGGACTCTTGCCCTGGGACTATAAGAGAGTGACGAGTCCAGTAAAGCATCAGTTTTTGACCGACAAGCAGTAGGCACTACAACAAGAGGTGAAGCCTTTGTGCGCCTCTTGCTGCAAGTAAACAAGCAGATGACGTTAAGCGAAATGGTGTTTTGGTCTTCATAGCAAGGGACTTCGACTACAGGACAAGGGATAAATTGCTACATTTGTGCAGGGTCTTTTTGAGCCCAAACCTGGAATATTGTCTGCAGCTGTGTTCTATTTTTCTGTGGAAGGATGTTCTGATGATGAACGGAGGACAGAAAATTTTAATGGAGGAATTATTGGAATGGCAGCGCAGATATATGAAATGAGATTGGATCTTTTCGGATTGTATTCAATGGGTTTAATTGATGATGAGGTATTTCATGGAAAACTTTAAAATTCTAACACGAGTGGACGGGATAAATTCGAGAAGGATGTTGTGGATAATTATAGAGGATACACTAGCGAGTCACAGCCTAAAGATAGATGGTGGGCCAATTAGGACAAAGATGAGAAAAAATCTCTTCATCCAGAGAGTGGGAAACTGTGGAAGTTTCATTCACGGAGGTCGATGAAACCAAAAAAACTGAATGTTTTCAAGATCGTGTTAAATGTTGTTTTTTGGGTTACAAGTGATTTGGGGGCAAGTGGGAGCAGGAAACTGAGTTGGATGATCAGCCGTGAGCATGTTGAATGGTGCCGCAGACTTGAAGCTCCAAATGACTTACCTCTGCCCCGATTTTCTGTGGTTTTGTATTTCAAATGGTGAGGGACAAGGAGCAGAACACAAAAAAAGAAGGAAGAATTTGGTGGGATTAAAAAATTGAGTACATAGGTTTGAGCAACCATCCAAAGACTAGAAGTCCAGTTAACACAGTGCTTTATTCTCCAGATTTGTGTTGAATGGAGTGTCAGATTCAGAATTCCTGGAGTTAGTTGAGAACATAAACCTTAAACACCAAAAACATTTCGTAATCATAGGCAATGCACGATCTTTCGGCAGGAGCCTTGTTAGTCTTGTTATCTGATAAGGTATGACCATGTAAAACTGAGATGAAAACTGTCTTCACTGAGAGCGTGGTGATGTTGTGGAATTCCCCTCCACAAAAGGCAACAGAAGTCAAACCACTGTGACAGAAATAGATGAATCTCTGGAAGCTTACTGTATCCTGGGTTGTGTGGATAGTGTCACATTCTGGCTGTGATTTAGAGGATTAACTATTCCACGCTTTCCTCTGCCACTCTCCGTCTGCACCTGTCCATCTTCTTCTGCTTCTCTGTCCCCCACTTTCTCATGGTGTCTCTCACTCTGTGCTTCTTCCAGTTATTTCATCGTCTTTGATTTGTTTGAGTTTGTCCAGTTACATTCGTCTTTATTTATCGTCATTTCTCTCTTTCTCTTACTCTTCCACGTTCTGTCCATTTCCCTCATTCTCTGTGCCCTTCTGTTTCTGTGACTTACTGTCTTTACGTTATGTTGTCTTTGCCTGCGTCTCTATTGCAGAACTCTCTTACCTCGACTCCACTCAAGCTTGATTTCTTGCTATCTGTCTCTCAATACATGAAGCTGTCTCTTATTTTTTCCCCGTCTTGAAGGCTACTTCTTCTGTTCTGACTCTCTCCAGCTTTTTCTTTGTCTCTCTCCTTATCTCACTGTCCCTTTCTGAGTGTGTGTGTGTGACTGTGTCTCCCTCCCTTTTGACGATACCTCTGTCTCTTCGTGCTTGCATCTCTCTCTCCAACCCCCTATCTGACTGTCCCCTGTGATCTCTGCTGCTCTCCCTCTGTCTCTGCAAGTATGTTTGTCTTGCTATCTCTCCTTCGCTCCAGCTCCCCTCTGACTTTGCATCTCTCTCTGCCTCTTTGCACCTCTCTTGACTGCCTTTGTCTGTGTGTCTCTCTTTCCGCCTCTCTCCCTCTCTGACTGTCCCTCTGTCTCTATGTGCGACTCTTGTTCTCGTTGTCTGTTTCTGTCTATGTCCGTGTGTGTGTCTCTCTCTCTCTCTCTCGCTTTCTAACTTGCCCTCGTTCTCTGTGCGTCTCTCTCTTGGGCTTTCTCCTATCTAACTGTGGTGCTGTATGTGCATTATTCCCCACCGATGTACACAGTCCTTCTGTGAACCTTTGTTCTGTGGGTCAGGGTTTTTCAATCTGTGATCCTTTCCAACTCTCTCCCTCCACAGTTGTGTCTCAGTCAGACCTTCAATTTCTCTCCTTACTTGTTTTCCTTCTGCCTTTCTCGTATATCTCTCTATCTATGTCCGATCTGTCTGCGATTTCCTTCTCTCAAACATTCTGGCTCTGTCTCTCAATCTCTCTCCCAATTTTGGTCGCACGTTATTATCTCTCTCTGGCCACCCTGCTGATTCTCACTCTTCACTCAGTCTCTGTCTGTCTGTCTCTCTCTCTCTCTCTCTCTCTCTCTGTACACACAGCGTTTTAGACTTAGTCAATTTGGATTCATGTTGCCTTCAGTGTGCTGCCATTTGTATGTTTGCAATTCAATGCTGTGTGTCCAGATGGTGATGAAGAGTCGGAGATAACCAGTAGAGTGTGGCTTCTCTTCCAATGAGCACAGAGCGTAAATAGACCTCAATGCATTGCCCTTCAGTGGGATTGGTAAGACTTACCTCTTAAGACTCACACAACAGAGCAGTAAAGGCCGAGGCTCCAGCCATGGCCAGTGTCCTCTCTCTCTCTCTCTCTCTCTCTCTCTCTCACACACACACACACACACACACACACAAACAGCCACACACACACATACCAACACACACAGCCACAGAGTCAACCACACAAGGATACCTTCCTTGAAGAAATTCCCTTCCTCCCTCTACAAGGATTTCAGTGAGTCCCTCTCTCACTGCACACCCCAGGTCATCTCCTCTGCCCAGAAGCTCTTTAGCCACGTTCTCAAACAGACTCGCTTCCACAGCCACAACTCCTTCCAGAGCACCTGCCTATGGAACCGGCTGACCCCAAACGGACTCCGGACTATGTTCAGACTAACAAAATTTGGACCCAACCAGGACAACCAGTACCTACAACAAATCCGAAGCCTCCAGCAACAGACTTCCATCCGGATCCTCCGCTTGCAGCCATGCGCCACTACCTACATTCTCTACAGTCAGCCCTGCCCCAGCTCAGGTCAACACTCGCACAGACCTGCAAAGGAACTCGACTGTTCTTCATCCACAGAAGAATCCATACACTAAACAATCAGTTCTTCCTAGACATATCGGAAATTAAAGACAGTAAGTACCAAAAACTTTAATGTACTTAACCCCACTCTCTGGGCTCCTCAACTGTCCCAGAATCTTCAGTCTGCGTCCGAAATCAGTCCGGTGCCATTAACCACGCGGCCGCTGCAGCGCCCGCGGCAGCAACCGCCGCCGCGAACCCTGACGTCACTTCCGCCCACACTGATCTTGCAGCTCGCAATCGCCGCCTCGACAAACGCCTCAAAAATCGCCTCGAAGACCATCGCCGACAGATTCGTGGCCTCCGCGGGATGCACGGCTATCGGGAGCAACACCGTTTCTGCCGTTGCCACAGCCACTTCCGCCCCCTGGGTTGCCGTCGCCGCAGCAACGTCCGCCCCCAGTGACATCACTCACCTGTACCACGAAGACGCAGCATGCGTCTTCGCCCCCACGCCGATCTCCATCGCCATGCCTAACACCGCCCCCACGCCAATCTCCATTCGCACGCCTAACCCCGCCCCAATGCAGAACCCAACGCCCGCCCCGATATCCATTCCTCCCCCATCTCCTCCCCAACGCCTAACCCCGCCCCCAATCCAAGCTCCAGCCCCACACCAGGTCCTAGCTCCCATCCCTGCTGTATATTCACCATCCCTGCAGAATTGCCCCTCTCTGAGGATGAAGGATCAGTCCTCAGCAGAGGGCTCACCTTCATTCCCCTAAGCTCTCGGATAAATTAGTTCAACACGCAGAGAGACATCGAATAATTCTTCCGCAGCCTTCGCCTCCGCGCCTACTTCTTCAACCAGGATTCTCGCCAACCCTCTGACGACCCCTTCTCCCGCTTTCAACACACCCCATCCACCTGGACATCCCGTGCTGGCCTCTTACCTGCTCACGATCTCTTCATAGCCAACTGCCGCCGTGACATTAACCACCTAAACCTCTCCACCCCTCTCACCCACTGCAATCTCTCACCTTCAGAACGTGCAGCCCTCCACTCCCTCTGTCCCAACACCAACCTCACTATCAAACTGACAGACAAGGGAGGCACCTTAGTCTTTTGGCGCACCGACATTTAAACCACTGACACTAAACGCCAGCGCGCAGACACCTCCTCCTACTGCCCCCTTGACCATGACCCCATCTCCCACCACCAAACAATCATGATCCAGACCATCCGTAATCTCATCAACTCAAGAGATTTCCAATCCACTGCCTCCAACCTCATAGTCCCACAACCCCGCACCGCCCGTTTCTACCTCCTGTCCAAAATCCACAAACCCGACTGCCACGGCCGACCCATTCTCTCAGCCTGTTACTGCCCCACCAAACTCATCTCTGCATACCTCGACACGGTCCTGTAGCCCTTAGTCCAAGAACTCCCCACCCACGCGCTCTACCTACTCCATGCGTTTCGCTTCCCCGGTCCCCAACGCCTTATCTTCACCATGGACATCCAGTCCCTATACACCTCCATCCCCCATCACGAAGGACTCAAAGAGCTTCGCTTCTTCCTTTCCCGCTGTACCAACCGGTACCCTTCCACTGACATGCGCATTCGACTGACTGAACTCGTCGTCACTCTGAACAACTTATCTTTCCAATCCTCCCACTTCCCCCAAACCACAGGGGTAGCCCTGGGCACCCGCATGGACCCCAGCTATGCCTGCCTCTTCGTAAGATATGTGGAACAGTCCATCTTCCACAACTACACTGGCACCACCCCCCACCTTTTCTTCTGCTCCATCAATGACTGTATTGGTGAGGACTCGTGCTCCCACGAGGAAGTTGAACTTTACCAACAGCTTTCACCCCGATCACAAGTTTACCTGGACCGTCTCAGACACCTCCCTCCCCTTCCTAGACCTTTCCATTTCTATCTCAGGAGACTGAATCCGCACGGACATTTTCTCTCCACCGACCGACTCACACAGCTGCCACAGACTACACCTCCTCCCACCCTGCCCCCTGTAAAAACGCCATCCCATATTTCCAATTCTGTCTTCTCGGCCGCATCTGCTCACAGGAGGACCAGTTCGAATTCCGAACAACCCAGATGGCCTCCTTCAAAGACCGCAATTTTCGCCCGGACGTGATCGACGATGCCCTCCACTGCATCTCCTCCACTTCCCGCTCCTCCGCCATTTAGCCCCGCCCCTCCAATCGCCACAAGGACAGAAGTCCACTGGTACTCACCTACCACTCCACCAACCTCCATTTAAATCGTATCATCCGCCGTCATTTCTGCAACCTCGAAACGGACCGCAGCACGAGGGATATATTTCCCACCCTTCCCCTATCAGCGTTCCGAAAAGACCACTCCCTCCGTGTCTCCCTCGTCTGGTCCACACCACCCACCAACGCAACCTCTCTCCCGGCACCTACTCCTGCAACCGCAAGAAATGCAAAACTTGCGCCCACACCTCTCCCCTTACATCTCTCCAAGGTCCCAAGGGATCCTTCCATATCCGCCACAAATTCACCTGCTCCTCCATGCACATCATTTACTTCATCTGCTGCACCAGATGTGGCGTCCCCTATATTGGGGAGACAGTCCGCCTACTTAAGGAACATTTCAGAGAGCACCTCTTGGACACCCAGAACAACCAACCCAACCACCCCGTGGCTCAACATTCCAACTCCCCCTCCCACTCCACCAAGGACATGCAGGTCCTTGGACTCCTCCATCGCCAGACCATAGCAACACGACAGCTGGAGGAAGAGCGCCTCATCTTCCGCTTAGGGATGAACGCAGGTTTCTCCAGTTTCCACATTTCCCCTCCCCCCACCTTGTCTCAGTCCCAACCCTCGATCTCAGCACCACCTTCCTGACCTTCAATCTTCTTCCTGACCTCTCCGCTCCCACCCCCACTCTGGCCTATCACCCTCAGCTCATCCTCCTTCCTCCTATCGCATTTTCAACGCCCCTCCCCCAAGTCCCTCCTCCCTAACTTTTATCTTAGCCTGCTTGGCACACTTTCCTTATTCTTGAAGAAGGACTCATACCCGAAACGTCGATTCTCCTGTTCCTTGGATGTTACCTGATCTGCTCCGCTTTTCCAGCAACACATTTTCAGCTCAATCACACAAATATTCACACTCACAAACATGTACACAATCATACTTACACATACACATAGATACACAGAAACACACTCACGTGCATGTACATACTCTCACAAAGAAGCAGACCCGTGGGTGGAGTGAACTTATGAACTGGATACCTGTTCTTTTGCTCAAATATTCCGAGCAAACTGCCGGTCCAAACATGAATTAAAAGAAGCTTGTTGCTGTTTTAGGGTCATGCAGAAAGGCTGGCACATGTCAGCTGTTGGATGGCTGTATCAAGAGACTCGGGATGAATGTGGCTTTTGTTCATTCTGCACGCCTGAGATGGTAACTCCGGCTGTCCAAGTTAGATGTCCAGAAAAGCAAGTGCCGAGCTGGTATTGCAATGATTCATCTACTTTTGTGTTGAAAAGTCTCGACTCTTATTTTCTATCCAGCAGATGCTGGAGTGGGATCCTGTGAATAAATGAGTAATAATGGGCATCGTAACGAGTATTAATCGCGATTCATAGGTGTCTTGCCACTTACGAGTATTAATCTCATCAGTGTCACCAGGATTTGCTTGGTAAAGGCGACTTATTGTCTCCAATGGCAATAAAGGCCTCACTTAACATCTCACACTGTTCCTCAAAATGACACAGTATTCTTGATTTTTGGAGTGTTCATGATCACAGGAAACTCATACAAGCACTCGACATTTTGGCAGTAATTTCTTTTTTCATGGTTTATTGATTTTGAAAATCTACATCAGTTTCAGCATGATGCATTATTTAATTGTAGAGTCGCACAGATGTACAACACGGAAAGAGACGCTTCAATCCAACTCGTTTACGCCCAGCGGATATCATAAGTTCATCTCGTCACATTTACCAACACTTGGCCCAATTCCTTCTGAACACTTCCTATTCATTATCCATCCAGATGCCTTTTAAGTCCTGTACTTGTATCAATTTCCACCACTTCATTTGGCAGATTATTCCGTACCATGCACTACCCTTTGCATGAAAAAACTAGACAACAGACACTAGACAACAGGTGCAGGAATAGGCCATTCTGCCCTTCGAGACAGCACCAGCATTCATTTTGATGAAGGCTGATCATCCTCAATCTGGAACCTGTTCCTGCCTTATCCTGATAACCATTGCTTCCACTATCCTTAAAAGTTCTACACAAACCTTTCTTGAAAGTATCCAGACTTGCCCTCCACAGCCTTCTGGGGCAGAGCATTACACACACGCACCACTCTCTGGGTTAAGATGTTTCTCGTCAACTCTGTTCTAAATGGCCTACCCCTAATTTTTAGACTGTGTCATGCTTCCTGCCTCCAGAGTGTCCAATCCTTTAATAACTTTATACGTCTCAATCACATCCCCTCTCAGCCTTCTAAACTCAAGCATATACAGGCTCCAATCTTTCAGCGTAAGGTAGTCCTGCCATTCCAGGAATTGACCTCGTGAACCTACGCTGCACTCACTCAATAGCCAGAATGTCTTTCCTCAAATGTGGAGATCGAAACTGCACACAATATTAAAGGTGCAGTTTCACCAGGGCCCTGTACAGCTGCAGAAGGATCTAGTTGCTTCCATACTCAATTCCGCTTGTTATGAAGGCCAGCATGCTATTAGCATTCTTCACTGCCTGCTGTACCTGCATGCTTGCTTTCATTGATTGATGTGCAAGAACACCTAGACCTCCTTGTACTGCCCCTTTACCTAACTTGGCTCCATTTAGGTAGCAATCTGCCTCCCTGTTCTTGCCACCAAAGTGGATATCCACACATTTATCCATATTAAACTGCATCTGCCATGCATCTGTCCACTCACCTAGCCTGTCCAGGTCACCCTGTTATCTCCTAACATCCTCCTCACACTTCCCACTGCCACCCAGCTTTGTATCATCAGCAAATATGTTAATATTACTTTTAAATCCATCATTTATATCATTAGTTTGTATCATAAACAAATGCCGTCACAGCACTGATCCCCGCGGTACCTCACTGGTCACCGCCTTCCATTCCGAAAGGGAGCCGTTTTTCACTGGTCTTTGTTTCCTGTCAGCAAACCAATTTTCAATCCAAGTCATTATTTTGCCCCCAATACCATGCACCCTAACTTTGCTCACTAACGTCCTTTGTGGGACTTTATCAAAAGCTTTCTGGAAGTCCAGGTACACTACATTCACTGTATCTCCCTTGTCCATCTTCAGAGTTACATCCTCAAAAATTTCCAGAAGATTAGTCAAGCATGATTTCCCCTTCATAAATCAATGCTGACTCTGATATACCAGGGGACTGGAGAGTAGCGAATGTTGTGCCCCTGTTCAAAAAAGGGAATAGGGATAACCCCGGGAATTACAGGCCAGTCAGTCTTACTTCTGTGGTAGGCAAAGTAATGGAAAGGGTACTGAGGGATAGGATTTACGAGTATCTGGAAAGACACTGCTTGATTAGGGACAGCCAGCACGGATTTGTGAAGGGTAGGTCTTGCCTTACAAGTCTTATTGAATTCTTCGAGGAGGTGACCAAGCATGTGGATGAGGGTAGAGCAGTGGATGTAGTGTACATGGATTTTAGTAAGGCATTTGATAAGGTTCCCCATGGTAGGCTTATGCGGAGAGTCAGGAGGCATGGGATAGAGGGAAATTTGGCCAATTGGATAGAAAACTGGCTAACCGGTCGAAGTCAGCGAGTGGTGGTAGATGGTAAATATTCAGCATGAATCAGTTCTGGGTCCTCTGCTGTTTGTAATTTTTATTAATGACTTAGGTGAGGGAGTCGAAGGTTGGGTCAGTAAATTTGCAGATGATACAAAGATAGGTGGAGTTGTGGACAGTGAGGAGGGCTGTTGTCGGCTGCAGAGGGACTTACATATGATGCCGAGCTGGGCTGAGGAGTGGCAGATGGAGTTCAACCCTGCCAAATGTGAGGTTGTCCATTTTGGAAGAACATATAAGAATATGGAATACAGGGTTAATGGTAGGGTTCTTGGTCAGGTGGAGGAACAGAGGGATCTTGGGGTCTATGTACACAGATCTTTGAAGGTTGCCACTCAGGTGGATAGAGTTTGTAAGAAGGCCTATGGAGTATTATCGTTCATTAGCAGAGGGATTGAATTCAAGAGTCATGAAGTGATGTTGCAGCTGTACAGGACTTTGGTTAGGCCACAGTTGGAGCACTGTGTGCAGTTCTGGTCGCCTCACTTTAGGAAAGATGTGGAAGCTTTGGAGAGGGTGCAGAGAAGATTTACCAGGAATGGAGAGTAGGTCGTACGAGGATAGGTTGAGAGTTCTCGGCCTTTTCTCGTTGGAACGGCGAAGGATGAGGGGTGACTTGATCGAGGTTTATAAGATGATCAGAGGAATAGATAGAGTAGACAGTCAGAAACTTTTTCCCCTGGTACAACAGAGTGTTACAAGGGGACATAAATTTAAGGTGAAGGGTGGAAGGTATAGGGGAGATGTCAGGGGTGGGTTCTTTACCCAGAGAGTGGTGGGGGCATGGAATGCGCTGCCCGTGGGAGTGGTAGAGTCAGAATCATTGGCGACCTTTAAGCGACATTTGGATAGGTACATGGATGGGTGCTTAATCTAGGATAGAAGTTCGGCACAACATCGTGGGCCGAAGGGCCTGTTCTGTGCTGTATTGTTCTATGTTCTATATGTTCTATGTTCCTGCTATCCAGATGTGTCGTAATTTCATCCTTTATAATTGACCCCAGCATCGTTCCCTCCACTGAGTCAGGCTAACTTTTCTATAATTCTCTCTTTCTCTCTTCCTCCTTTCTTTCTCAATGGCTTTTGGCTTTGTGTTCCTTTGTCTTGATATTGCCCATTTGGTATGGCAAGTGCAGAAATTTATTTTGCTTTCTTTGATAAATGGACCTTACAATAAGCATGCAGTAATTCCAGCCTAGTGATTTAATTGTCTTGTCCAACTTTCTCTATGCAGTCCTGTAAGCTGGGTATTGGGTATGAGTCCGATTTTGTTATGGCGTTAGCCTTCCGATAGTCCACACAAAATCATTGAGCCCCATCAGGCTTGGGAAACAACAAGATCGGCAAACTCCACTCGCTCTGACTTCGTTCGATGATATCTTCATTGAGCATCGCATCCACTTCCTTGTGGACATGTGTGGCTTTGCAAGGAGTCAGATTGTTATTTTATCGGAACACCATTCCCTACGTCGAGATCATGGGCAATAGCGTAGGTCCTCCCCATCTTATTCCTTAACATGTCCTCATATTGCTGTAAGACAATCTTCCAACACTGCTCTTTACTTCTAAGACAGTCAGTTTAAACTGATCCCACTTCTTAAGGACTTCCACTTTAACGTATTTAAAGACACATAAAACTCCATATCATCTGGATTTGTTTCCTCACTCAGTGGGGCAGTAATTAACAACTGTTTTTCATTTTCCTTCTTTCGATTATAATAAGCTTTCAACATATTCACTTGAAATTGGCGATACAGATTTTATCTCCTACGCGGCATCTCTATCAGACAATTTACCTGACTGCACTTTTCCCCAATTTGATAGGACCACTAAACCTGACTTGAGCGTATCTCCTTCGCCTGGTAACAATACTAATACGTCATGCCCCAAGGAAGACGTCCGAATTTCAGTTTTTATGTATCAGTTGCTTCATTCTAAGCTGTGCCTTTCTTAGGTGTTATTTAGCTACCTCTCCTACCAGGTTTAATCTCTCCATCACTTCTGATACATAAACCAAGAGTCAAATCTCTGATTTATGATCCTGTCAATGTCGGATTAATTAATTCAAATGGCCCCTCACTAAATGCAGGGAGTGAACTGAGTCGATCCACTTGGGGTATATCGAATGGCAAACAACACAGATGGGGCACCTTTATTCTAATCATTTGGATAATCCTGACAGCACGATCTTAACATGGTCTTCAGTGTCTGATGGCAGCTTTCCAAAGCTCCCTGGGATTCTCAACGGAGTACCATTGATTTAAAGTGTTGTATGCCTAAACTATCCAGGGCTTCCTTAAACTGAATGTCAGTAAAATTAGACACTTGGTCTGATGGAATTTCTTTGGATAGCACATACCGTGTGAAGAAAGCTACCTACTCCTCGAACACCCTTTTTGCCTCAAACTACATAATTGAATTGTTTTGAAAATCTGGTAGACGCATCCATTATGATGAGTAAGTACTGTTTCCCACGTTTAGTTTTTGGGAGGGGACCTACTCATTCAATTATAACCCTCGTGGAAGTTTCTTTCAAAGCAGGAATCGTCAACAAAGCTGCTGATTTTATTACTGTCTGTGGCTGACCTACTATTTGACAAGTATGACATGTATGGCAAAAGCTAATCACATCCTTATGCATTCCAGGCAACTTTTTTTTGTACCTTAGCCTGAGTCTTGCGTACCCCTAGGTGGCATCCTGCAGGTCGGTTATGTGCTACCCGTAAAAATCGTCTGCCTGTATTCTACCGTCAACACCATCTGGTGCACTTCTGCGCATTTCTCCTCTGCACGAACCTGCTGTTTTCTCCATTTTCGTCTTAGGATTCTATCTTTCAGGTAATAGCCCTCAGGAATGTTCTCTGCTACATTTTCTGAGTATGTGTATATTTTTTAAATTGTCTCTTCTGTCTCTTGTAAGCCCAAGAGACATTCAAGACTGGGCACTTCTGCCTGACCCTCTGCCTGTTTCGGATTTTCCTGCAGCATTATGTCAAATTGTTATCGGGTGTCTGTAAACGGTACCTCTATTCCATCATCTCTCATCTTGGTGTTTTGCTTCAGTCTATGACTTATCGTAGTGGAAGTTGGTTACTACGCAATCTGAGAAAATTCCAGGGTATTTTTTTTCTTTTAACTCCTCCGTTTCCTGATCGTCATGGAGCTTCTCCAAAACAAGTGATGTCACTCCCACCTTGGAGTCTGCCAAATTGTTCCCAAGAACAAACTGAATTCCTGGAACCGACAATCTGTCAACAACTCCCACGGTTACTTGTCCAGTCTTGAGTGTGCTCTCCAACCTGACCTTACATAGGCAACGCTGAATTTGTGCCCATCTATCCCAGAAATTACCACTCTTTCAGGTAACAGGTCAGGAATAATGCAAATACGTTCAGCCTTTACTATTAGAAACTGGTTAGATTCTGTATCTCTCAAAATTATAACTTATTTCCCTTTTCCCTCTGTTCTTTCTGAGCAAACTTTATGTGTAGAGGCGAATCTTTGATAGAGATCAGGCATGAACACCATACCAAGCCCCTTCCTGGGCTGTGCACTCTCCTGCAGCTTCTCGACCTCTCTTGGGGTTACCTTAACTACATTCAGTAATGTAACTAGCTTCGCCTCTTGTACCACATCTTCTCCCATAGTGCCTTGCTTTAACGAACAGCACTGTGACTACGTGGAACACTTTACAACAATAAAAAACAAAATCTGGGGCCTTTCATCAACTTTCCATCCCCTTGGGTTTCTTTTTTATAACCTGTGGTATAACAATTACCAGTGTTTTAATCTCTTTGGTTCGTAGTATAGGATCTCCCCTTCTCCCAATTTCTATCGCTCACAGCATGAAACTCTTCCAAAAGCTAAACGTTACCGTATACACCAATCTGCCACCTCTGCTACTTTTCTCACTTCTTGAACTTTCTGTTCATCCATATGAATACTTATAGCCTCTGGGCCTGAGGTTTTACACTCTTCCAGCAGAATAATCTCTCTGTGAAGCTCATAGGTCTTATCTATTTTTAAGTCCCGCATCCATCCATCAATATTATTACGTTTAATTCGTTCAAATCCAAAATAAGTCTCACCTGGTTTCTTTATTATGTTTCTGTATCGGTGTCTATACACTTCTGGTACCAATGTATCAGGAACTCAAATCAACCTATTTGACCTCTTCATAATCTCTTGACCCCTCATCTGACAGCGTAGCAAATACCTCACTGGATCTGCCGACGAGTTTAGACGGAACCAGCTTTACCCACAATTCCACTGACCACTCTATTTGCCTTGCCAATGTTTGAAATGAAATAAAGAAAGCTTTGACAACTTTCTCATCAACATGTCATAGTTTTTTAAACATGTTTATGTGGATCACTACCTTCTCTCTTCGTCTCCATCCTGTTAACTTGACTTTCTTGACTAAGTTGCAATTTCTGAATTTGAAATTCTCCTTCTTTTTCCCTTTCTTCTCTCTCACTTTGTCCACCCCTTTCTACTCTCTCTCTCTCTCTTTGTTCAGTTCATAACCTTCTCTTTCTGTTCTTTTCCCTCCCCCTCTTTATTTATCTTCATATTCCATTTTCCTCAATTGTATCTTCAGTGTTGTCTAACGTTACTGCACTTGTGTATTTCTCTGACATTCCCTTACAATTTCAGATTTACTTTCATCCTTGATTAAAACCATTTCTATCCTCTGCACTAATACTAAAAGCATGCTCTCTATGTAAATGTCCTTTGCAAACTTGGGAACCATTCTTGAAACTCAGAACTTCTTCAGCAATTTGAAGAGCTATTTCTCTCATTTTTAATTTAATTAATTTAATTAATCACAAGTACCTGAAATTTGAGAAATTATCTCACCTATCTTCATTTAACGATCGAGCACAATAATTGACAAATGTTTAAATTTACTTGGATCGTTCCCCTCAAAAATTTGTTCAAATCTGTCACAATCTCGGACAGGATCTGTGTACATCTGTCCAATTCATGTGACCAAGACCCTAAACTGTTGCAGCACGTTACTAAACGCTTCTGCTAATTGAAGCAAATGCACATAAAATCTCACTTCGCCTCATAATCTGCTGAAGTATCAATGACAGAGAACTGCACAACATTCCACGATTTAATAAAAAGTTGAGGAACTGTTCCCAATTTATCTTCCACAGGTCTTGTATAATAGCAATATATTGACCCTCCTGCAATTAAATACTTTGCTCTACTGTCTGCTCCTAACCCCGTCCATGACTTTGTAAAGGTGAGTAAGTTGTGGTCCCTGTCACTGAAATGGTCGCCCAGTGAGACTTCTCATACCTGCCTTGGCTCGTTTCCGAGAAAGAAATCTAAGATTACCTCCACCGCAGTCAACCTACTGAGTCAACAATCCCACCTTGACACATTTGACAAATCGATTCCATCCAGGCCATCTGCACGTTGGTGGTTCTAAACAGTATTGGGGATATTGAGTTCAGCTATAACAACAACTCTGTTACATTTGTAGCTTTAAAGATCTGCACTCCAATCTGTTCATTCATTCTTCTCCAGTATTGGGGCGTCTACAGAAAACACAAAATGAAGTGATTGCTCCTTTCCTGTTACTGGATTCCACCCATTAGACAAACCTTCCTCAGCAGCATCCTTTTCTGCAGCTGTGATGTACTCTCTATTTACGAGTATGTTGCTGAAGACATTTATCAGGATATTGCCTGCGTTGGAGAAATGTCGTTGTTAAGTAAGTTGTGACAGAATGACGTTGTTTACTGCATAGCAGAAGAGATTGGGGTGGTGGGGACATGATTGGGATATGAGAAAGATACGAGGGGCCTAGACAGGGTAGATTGACTTCCGCCAAGGAGTGTCAGTGAACATGTGGTAATCATTAAAGTTCAGGGTGAGGATATTTAGAGGAGATGGGATGCAAAATCGATACACCAGATGGTGGTAGGGAACTAGAAGGCACTGGCTGCAAGTGTTCGAGGTAGAAATCCTTACGATCTTTAACAAGTATTAACGGACAAGGGCAAGACATGTAGCACAACGGCCCAGTACAGGAAAATGCGATTCATATCATTTGCTGGTTAGCTTTGATCACGATAGAGGTTGGGCATTAATTGACTTCTTTTCTGCATTGCATATCCTTCTGATACTAATCCAATCTGTTGGACAAAGCTTGAATTATTTTAGAATGCTCCCGCAACCGTTGGCATCAGCTCCTCTGCATTTAAGCCTCCATTGCTTGAACCAGCCGCTGTTCAGACAACAGTTACAATGAGTGTCAGGTAACTTATTTGTTCAATGTATCTTCAACAATCTTTGGTCTTTAAAAATAGTTCGTTTTCTCCCGATTCCATTATATGAGTTAAATACAGAATAATGTGTACTTTTTAAAAAAAAACTACGTTGTGCACCTGCCCTCCCACACTCGTGTTTGTTAAACCAGTGACTGATACACCTGCAAGTTTCAGAATTCATTTTCATCAGAGTACTTCAGCTTCATTAAAAGAAAAATACACCTGGATGAAAGAAGTTACTTTGAATTATTTGCACAGTGACTGGAAACGCAATGAACAATTCTGTAACACAGCTCAGGTATTCATAATGACTCGATGCCAGGTCAGAAAAAAACAACAGAAAAATGTCTCTTAGGAACTGTCCTTTCTGCTCTATTTAAAGATTCCCCTTTACTGGTACGAACGTGTACTGGCTGCATTATGCATAAATACCTTTGAACCGTTGACGGAATTATGTTTTTGGCGATTATTGTTTCAATATATGACGAGAGAGCTATCACACAACGCACATTTAAGAAGATCGAGAGTATATACTTCCCAGTATATGCTGCTGCCAGATTCCCGCGTGAGTGATATCATCTGATGTCAATCCTCCAGATTGTGTTCCACTCATTTCTTATTCTCGGGATTTTTTTCCCGCTCTTGTGACAACACGGTGGTTCAGTCGTGAGGAGTGCTGCCTCAGAGTGCTTGGGATCTGGGTCAGATTCCAGTACTGGGCCTCTGTGGGGAGTTTGCATATTCTTCCCGTGACCACGTAGGTCTCCTGCCTCTTCCGCAGTACAAAATTGTACAAGTGAGATGAATTGGTCATGTTAAATTGCCAGTTGTGTTCACGAATACGAAGGTTAGGTGCATTAGTCAGGGCAAAGTCGAGCAATAGGGTCAGAGAATGGATCTGGGTGGATTACTCTTTGGATGGAAAATGTGGAGTTGTTGGGCGAAAATGGCTTATTTCCACACAGTCGAATTTATAATTTCTGCGTTCTGGATAACTCCATCGTGTCTTGTGCGGGGACCGCTGTTTCCTGTTCACTCCTTTCATGTGCATGCCTGTGTCTGATCCTAATTTAATGCTATGGGTTGCGATTGAAGTTGTTCATTATATTCTCGCACCCTGTGTCCCATTTGCACTGATTCTGCTCCTTAACATTTTCACTGTAAGACACATTTTAGTGAGCAGCCGAGCCCGCAGGAGACTCCGGGCTCACATGAATGGGGAAAATCCCAGAGACACTGAGATGGAGAGCCGAAGAATATCCATACTTTTACTTTTTGCTATTTCTGTCAATTTCATTCTGCTGTGGGCAGTGTTCACTGAGAACACTTTAGTTAAGCGGATACGCGACCTGAGTAGTACTTTTCCTCTCCTTCCGCACTTCCAAGAAATTGGCTTCATTCTCCAGATGTTGAGTTGCTGTAGGAACACAAGGATCTACGCCATGACCCAGGCTAGTTTCAGAGAACAGTTCAAGAATATGGTGATCTTCCCTTTCATTCTAATTGTTAACCAACTGAGAAAACTCAAGCACTAAACATTGCCAAGCATTAAATCTGAATATTACGCTCAATTGTCCAAGATTTTTTTTATATCCATTCCCTGAGCCGCTGTGTTTATGCTCACTTTGACATACACAAGAAATTTTGTTCAGTGACAAGACCACAAGGAGTGCAGTCATCGAGTTGTTGCCTCATATTGATGGCGTCATACTGCCCGTTAACAGACCCTTCAATCTGACTCGGCCATGCTGACAGCATATCCTTAACTGATCTCGTCCACTTTGCCCGCAACTTGTCCATGTCATTCTAAATCTTTCCTGTTCATCTAGATGCTTTTTAAATGTTTTATTTGTACCCACCCGTGAAACATCCTTTGACAGCTTGTCCCATATACACGCCATCCTCTACTGAAGTATGGTACACTTCAAAAAGCGTTTTCGATTTTTCTCCTCTCACCTTGAACCTACGCCCTATTGTTACTGATTCCCCTACCCTTGGAAAAACATATCTTCGCTGATCACTTTAATCAGGCCCCTCATGACTTTGTTAATATCCATAAGCGTCCCCCACAGCTTCTGATGCTCAGAGGAAAATACCCCATAAGCGATACGAACTCACCCTGCAGTTCAAAATCTCGAAACTTGGACAAGATTCTTGCAAATCATTTCTCAACCCTTTTAAGATTAACAGCACAACTCTGCGGCAATGCCAGTGGAGGAATAGTTGAATCAAGCTTGTTTCTCAGTTGGGGTGTTTGTTGATATTGGGAGAATATCTGTGTACACGTGGGATTGGTGGTTGTGCGGAACTGCAGTTGGAGAACAGAGCGAATGACGGGAACGAGAAGGTACAAATGCCTCATTTGTGAGTCACAAGCAATGGCAAGTTTAGTCGCACCATGGACTGTGCGTTGACAGTATATATTAGATGTTTAGAACTCATGAACAAAACTAATATTTTTACTAATATATGTTTTACAACAGATATAAATTCAAATGAGGAAAGAATGTAAAATCCCCAAGTATATCGGTAACAAAAATTTACTCAGAGTGTGAACTGTGGTAAGGATGTTGTGACGCTGCACTGTGATTTAGACAGGTCAAGTGAATGGAAGATGCAGATTTATGTACGTAAGTGCGTGTTTATTCATTTTGCCAGCAAAAACAGGAAGGCAGATTGTTATAGAAATGGCGTTCGATTAGAAAGGTGGTGTGGGGTATGCAATGAGGCCTATGTGTCTGAATCTGTGGCTGCGGTGCAGCAGTTTTGACTGATATTGGTCTGCAACAGATTTGATAGAGCCTGGTCCTCGACAGTATTTACCAGTTCCCAGACATAGTGCCATAGAAGCATAAAGTACGAATCTGATAGCTCTATGCAAATAGTCACTGCCGAACATAATGCCAACAAACTAAATTGTTCCCACTTCTTTGTTTCTGTTTATTCTCACTTTGAACGGGAAAATTTTCCTATCCATGCATTTATCCAAAAGTGTTTTAAACGTTTTGATTGTACCGACATCCAACACTTCCTCTGGTAGTTTATTACTCAGGTGAACCCAAGTCTGTACAAAAGACGACATTTTCACTCATGTCTTTTTAAATTCATCATCACAGGAAATAAAAACACCATTAAAGATAAATCTACCTGTACTCTCAGCATTTCATGAAATACTATCACGAAGGTTCTCAACCTTCTACATTCCAATGTAAAACGTCATAGCTTTTCATTGAAACTTCCGGGCACATCCTGTGAATGTGGCCTGAAACCTCTCCCGTTCATTAAAATTCTTCTTATAAATGGGCGATGAAAAATGGACACAACATTCCAGAAGTGGCCTCACTAATGTATCATATGACCTTACTATGTCTCTCGCCACTCTGTTCACCCCACCCAAAAATTCCTGAAGATCATCATGGAAGAGGATGAAGTAATGGCCTTCTTTGATGTAACGGCCGGGTTTACATTAATCAACATTAACCTGGCCAAGGATACAGTGAGTACATTATTAGAAGACCCAAAGGCACATACAGCAAACACCACTAACTCCATCAACAAGGACATTAACATCAAGCTCGTAGAGCTATGCCTCACCACACACTTCAT